>NC_090175.1:54330448-54570448 GCF_024679245.1 Pseudorasbora parva
CCCACCATATTTATTTTTTAATCGTTTATATATCTCTTCATGGCACAATAATGTCCCATTGAATGCTCCTCAGGTGACAAGAGGTCATCCTTCTGTGTCACATAATTTATTGTGATGTATCTTCTAATTGTTTTTTGTATACATTTTTCATATTTCTGTGAGTTTAGATATGTTAAAGGTCTGCTTACTCTGTCTTACATCAGAGTTGTTTTGCAGATACAAAGTTCACAGTTTATTAGCACCCCTGAAAAGACAATTAGATCTGTCTGTATATGTTTGCTGTTAGTTGTGTGAGTGTTTTGTGTAATTTGCTGTGTATGTTAATAATGCAACATAGAGAGAGTGAGTTTGTGAATGAGACTTTAATGCGCACTTCTTATGCTTTGTTTGTTTAGTTCTTACGGTGATTTTGGACACTAAACTTTCAGACAGGATCCGCTATATTCTTGGGACAAGGTTTTCACATGGACACTTTTCATTGTAAGACAGTTAGCAACTCATTTTACATTACATTTTACATTTATGCATTTGGCAGACGCTTTAATCCAAAGCGACTTACATTGCATTCCAGGTACACGTTTTACATTATTGTCAATTCTTGCTTTCCCTGGGAATTGAACCCATGACCTTGGTGTTGCTAGCGGCACGCTCTAATAATAAATGCGTGAGATAGAAGCAAGCTTATATACACAAATGTACCTCCTATTAAAACAAATAGTGCTACACTTCCCCAGGCTGCTTATGTGTAGCATCCACTGACCATCTTCAAAATACATAGAGTTCTTTTGATTTTTTTAATATTCAGTTTTAATGTAACTTTTGTCAAATAGTGATTCAAAATTGAAATGCTGAAAACCATGCATTCAGTGCATACAGAGAATACATGCACTGTGTACAGTATAATAATACTGCATACTCCAGAAACTGTACGAGTGTTAGTATGCTACACAGTCAGAGTCGCCCTTGAGAAGCTCGGTTGAGTTCGGTCAAGGCACAAACACCTCTTTGTTTGATTCATTAACTTCGGGACCTCTCTCAAACCAGCCCTCTGGAAAATTGCATTAGTATCAGTGGACAAATCCAGAATGCTAATTTATTTTTGTTCACCTTTGGTGAGAGAGCGAGCTGTACACCGGTGCTCTGTATTACATAATTAATCTTCGTTTTCTGTTGAATTGACTTGACTTTATTTCTGTCACAGGGTCCCAGACATCCCAACACATGCAAATGTAAAAATAATACTAGTACTTTTAAAATTAACCTCTTTTTAATCCCTCTATTTTTCATATGAACTTGTTACCTAATCCGAAACCAGTGGACATGTTATTGAAATTATGTTATGTTATGAATATGCCATATTATTGCAACATTTTTTTATTTGATTTTTTATTACAAAACATTTCATTAAATAGCACGGTTAAAGAAACAATTATAAAAAATTTCATTTATTCAATGTTTTTCATTCATAATTTGTTGAGACAGTACAAAATAAATCAACATTAATATGTATGTTACATATTAATTGAATTATTTGTGATATTTATTTTATCTTTAATTACATAAATATATTCATAATATATCAGGGTCAAAGCATAATAAATATTCACAAGTTGAGGACAGATAGTCTAGCACTACCACAGCGTGACGAATACATTTGCATGCACCGATTCTGCAATCTTACTTCTACAATCTGTTACACTCTACGGGATTTCAGTTTTGTTATCTTCAATATTTAATGTGCCTTTCATTGTTGAAAGAAAAAATAATGCTCAAGAGACGTTCTCATCCATATGCATGTTGTGATAAGAGGGATAGACATCACTGCCAAAATATCCCGTATCCCTGCTGATTTTTCCACGTCAATCAGTGGCCATCGGAATAAGAAAAGCTCCTGCGTCTGTTCCCTGGTGGCTCGGGCCAAAGAAAGAGCATCAGATAACCTTAAATTGGGATGGCGCCATACTGTTTCCCGAAACCAAGCATTTTCCTCTTTCTTTCTTTGCTCATTTTTGTCATTCCTCTCCGGGTCTGAGGCTTCTATCTGATGCCGCAGTAATTTAACTGAAGTAGATAAAGTGGAGTAGAGCTATCCACTGTGATTCTTGTTTCAGACGCTGTCCTCTCAGCCCGACTTTATGAATTGGATCAAACAGAATGCGGATGCGTGGAGACTGGCAGCTTTATGATCCGTACCAGTAAGACAGAGGAAATAATTGCCAAACACTTCCTCGAGTCTTAACTCCGTGTGCGGTAATGCTGTTTGCTGTGCAACCGTTTATATTTTTGTTTTCATCAGTGTTATTTTAGTATTATTTATATACTATTATAGCTTTTATTTGTATTTTAAATGTTCTGTTTTAATTGTAATTTTCATAATAACAATAGCTTTAATAACGTTTTTAATATTTTTTTTCACTTTTATGATAGCTTTAGTCCTTTTACTTCAACTTTTTTTTAGTTAGTTGCCAATACAACATTTATTTATATATATATATATATATATATATATATATATATATATATATATATATATATATATATATAAATCAATTTTAAGTTTAAGCTTTTCATTAATTTTGTTTTACTTTAGCTTTATTTAAATTAAAGGGGTGCTGAATTGATAAATCAACTTTCCTTTGAGCTTTTGATATAGAAAATGTCATGCGGTATAAGAATATCCTGTAAGTTTCAGAGCTGAAAACATCCCTGTTAGTCAAAGAAAAGCGTTTTCTGACACCAGACCCAGCAAACGAGAGATCTCAGAATAATCCAGGCTGTGACGTCAGTGTGGTGAAGCAGAAGAACACCGCCTGATTCTGTAGCTCCGCCCACCGACTCGTGCCTGACATGACATAGGCCTACATAGAGCTAAACCAGATCCAACTTCTAAGCAATAAACAATAAACATACCGCATAAGCTTTATTCGGATTTCAATATTATGAATGCATGGATAAACTTTATCTTTAAAGGAACTGTATGTAAGAAATGTATTTCAATGAATCAGAAAATGTTAGACATTCACTAGACATTAAGAAATCATGTTCAAATACTTCTATCACTGACAACAGTAGTCCGGCCAGGATATTGTCATTTAAAAGTTGTTGTTGCAGCCCTCAACTGATGTTGATGTTGTAATGTTGTGTTTTGGCCTAAAGCTCCGCCCTCCACCTATCTACCAATCATGAAGTCAGTAGTGTTTGGGCATCCGGGTAGCCAGATCTGCTCTAGTTACCAAAGCAGCAGATCTACAAACGTTCCTGCTGATCCTGCAGATGATCTGGCAACCTCGAGTCGGGGGGAGGGGGAGAGGGAGACACCTGCAGTACCAGTTTTGGCCACAATCTTACATACACTTCCTTTAATGAATATCTATCTCACGTGGGGAAGACATTGAGCATTTGTTCCTTCATTTCTCCACTTATTTGTTTGTAATCAAGAGACTGGATTTGCAGACAGATGAGATTACATGAATGAATGAGGCAACACACTAGTGTGAGTAAAAATGTTTTTTTATATGTGATAGTATTGCATTGATACAAATCAATTGACATCAATTGATTATGTGTACGTGTCTAACTGAACATACTAGGGGTGTGCATTGGCACTGCCTTCACGATTCGATTCGATTACGATTCACCAGGTAACGTTTCGATTCAATTCGATTCTACGATGCATTGTGATGCATCAAAATTCTACTGCACACAAAGCAAATTTTTCATCAGTCATGAGGCAATACAAGCAGATATTAAACAACAGATTGTATTGATTGCTATGTGTCTCCTGTATCTTTGACATAAAAGTTATTAAATAAAATAAAATGTAATTAAATAAAATTAAATAAAATGCAATTAACCCTTAAATGCATGACTGTTTCACCAAACATTCTTACATATTCAGGTCGTTAGCGACCCAGATCTATATTTAACATGGATAGACCTCTACCTGTCTTGATAATATATAAAACTCCTGATTTTACACAGCTACAGAAGAATAAAATAAAACCTATTTCGTTACCTTTTGGAGCTTGGAAGGATTCAGTTTGAGCAGATGTTTAATACCATCCTCATCTGTCCTCGTCAGAGCTCGTTTACCAGTATATTCAGCATCTGACTCATATTCGCGATCTCCAGCATATTCTCCAAACTCATTTTCAACGTCTTCAAAATCAATATTTTGATCACTGACTGCAAGACTGGCTTCTTGACCACATCCATCATCAAGAGACAGTGACACTAACATATGATTGTGTCTAGTACTTGCTCTCTGAAGTAAATCACTGAGCCATTTCAAGTTTTGCAGATTATAATTATTGTTTCGTTTTCTGTCAGAGGTAACTATGAGTGAAACGTCACTTCATCATTGGGTATCAGACATTGCCACCTTGTGGAATAAAGGTGAATTGCGCCCGGAACCGGAAGTATTTGAAACTTCACAACTTTATCGTCCGCCAGAAAATAAACAGTGACATAATCGATTATGGCCCTTTGCCGCATCGATGCTGAATCGTTCATGCCCCGCATCGCGATGCATCGCCGAATCGATTATTGTTGACACCCCTAGAACATACCTTAGCACGCTGTCAGAGGCTGAAGAGTCCTTTATTTGTGGTGTTGTTGGTTTATTGCGATTCGGGATCGGACTCGGACATGTATGGGCCAGGGCTCTCAAAGCCTTACGTCCCGTCTGCCGATGGGCTATCTTAAACAGTATAAAACATTTATAAAGCCAGTTTATGACAGGTTCTGTCTTTTAGTTAACAATAACAACACTGGCTTTTATATTTTTTATGGATTTTATTTTTCTATTTCATTTGTGTGCTATTTATTTATCACATTTATTTTTCTGCAGCTATTACAAGAATCAAAGAAAAGCAAATGCATAAGTAATGGACAAGTAAAGGATTCTTTAGTGATAGTGATGTCAAGTGGTTATGGGCATTTCTATGTGGTTGCTATAAATTCATTATTAATCAAGCACATTGCCTGGTCTTGCCTGAAAAAATAAGCTTTTTAATGCTATTTGAGCATGAAAAAAGTATTTATGTGACAGTTCATGTTAAATTTATTTAACTGTGAGTTCGTCAAGCAGTTTTTGAGATTTCAGGATTCCCCATTCAAGAGTTCCCCCATAGAAAGGACTTGGTCTTAGATGCCTGAAATAGCAGAGGCATTGCAAATATGGACTTTATTTGAAAGGGACTTTGATGCTACTTACCCGTCAAAAGAGTCAATTCTCACATCGAAATATGACTCAGGTCTCTCCTTATATGCAAGTCTACATGTATGTGTGATTGCTTAGAAAAGTAATAACACATTTCATTTTTCACCTTATTTTCTGTCAGACTCTCTCACAAGCTCACATTTGAAAAGTGCCGTATATCTGCAGTCCTCCGAGGAAACATGCGGATGGTGAAGAGCGGTTTAGGTGTGCCATGAATTCCTCTTACATTTGACAGTCTGGAGCTATAGCACAGGTTTGGAAGCCAGAAGAGGCCAGAGACTGAGTGCCTTTATCCAGAGAGACGGGCCACGGCCGAGAGACCCTCAGATGATGCAGAAGCATCTTAAATGAAGACAGGGATTGAACACGAGCGCCCAAGGCCATCTGCGGTTTCATGAGTGGATCAAAACAAACAGAAGCCAACAGAAAACTATTTCAATTCATTTTTATGATACAATGAAACACAAAAACAAAAAGCCATCTTGGGTTGCTACAATTCTGACTTTATATCTCTCAATTCTGACTTTATATCTCTCAATTCTGACTTTATATCTCACAATTCTGACTTTATATCTCACAATTCTGACTTTATATCTCACAATTCTGACTTTATATCTCACAATTCTGACTTTATATCTCACAATTCTGACTTTATAACTCACAATTCTGACTTTATATCTCTCAATTCTGACTTTATATCTCACAATTCTGACTTTATATCTCTCAATTCTGACTTTATAACTCACAATTCTGACTTTATATCTCTCAATTCTGACTTTATAACTCACAATTCTGACTTTATATCTCTCAATTCTGACTTTATATCACTCAATTCTGACTTTATATCACTCAATTCTGACTTTATATCTCTCAATTCTGACTTTATATCACTCAATTCTGACTTTATATCTCTCAATTCTGACTTTATATCACTCAATTCTGACTTTATATCTCTCAATTCTGACTTTATAACTCACAATTCTGACTTTATATCTCTCAATTCTGACTTTATATCTCTCAATTCTGACTTTATATCTCACAATTCTGACTTTATAACTCACAATTCTGACTTTATAACTCACAATTCTGACTTTATATCTCACAATTCTGACTTTATATCTCTCAATTCTGACTTTATATCTCTCAATTCTGACTTTATATCTCTCAATTCTGACTTTATATCTCTCAATTCTGACTTTATATCTCTCAATTCTGACTTTATAACTCACAATTCTGACTTTATATCTCTCAATTCTGACTTTATAACTCACAATTCTGACTTTATATCTCACAATTCTGACTTTATAACTCTCAATTCTGACTTTATATCTCTCAATTCTGACTTTATATCTCTCAATTCTGACTTTATAACTCACAATTCTGACTTTATATCTCACAATTCTGACTTTATATCTCTCAATTCTGACTTTATATCTCTCAATTCTGACTTTATATCTCTCAATTCTGACTTTATATCTCTCAATTCTGACTTTATATCTCACAATTCTGACTTTATATCTCTCAATTCTGACTTTATATCTCACAATTCTGACTTTATATCTCACAATTCTGACTTTATATCTCTCACAATTCTGACTTTATATCTCTCAATTTTGACTTTATATCTCTCAATTCTGACTTTATATCTCTCAATTCTGACTTTATATCTCTCAATTCTGACTTTATATCTCTCAATTCTGACTTTATATCACTCAATTCTGACTTTATATCTCACAATTCTGACTTTATATCTCTCAATTCTGACTTTATATCTCACAATTCTGACTTTATATCACTCAATTCTGACTTTATATCTCTCAATTCTGACTTTATATCACTCAATTCTGACTTTATATCTCACAATTCTGACTTTATATCTCTCAATTCAGACTTTATATCTCACAATTCTGACTTTATATCTCTCAATTCTGACTTTATATCTCACAATTCTGACTTTATATCACTCAATTCTGACTTTATATCTCTCAATTCTGACTTTATATCTCTCAATTCTGACTTTATATCCCACAATTCTGACTTTATATCTCTCAATTCTGACTTTATATCTCTCAATTCTGACTTTATATCTCTCAATTCTGACTTTATATATCTCTCAATTCTGACTTTATATCTCACAATTCTGACTTTATATCTCTCAATTCTGACTTTATATCTCACAATTCTGACTTTATATCACTCAATTCTGACTTTATATCTCACAATTCTGACTTTATATCTCTCAATTCTGACTTTATATCACACAATTCTGACTTTATATCACAGTTCTGACTTTATATCCCACAATTCTGACTTTATATATCTCAATTCTGACTTTATATCTCTCAATTCTGACTTTATAACTCACAATTCTGACTTTATATCTCTCAATTCTGACTTTATAACTCACAATTCTGACTTTATATCTCACAATTCTGACTTTATATCTCTCAATTCTGACTTTATAACTCACAATTCTGACTTTATATCTCTCAATTCTGACTTTATAACTCACAATTCTGACTTTATATCACTCAATTCTGACTTTATATCTCACAATTCTGACTTTATATCTCTCAATTCTGACTTTATATCTCTCAATTCTGACTTTATATCTCTCAATTCTGACTTTATATCCCACAATTCTGACTTTATATCTCTCAATTCTGACTTTATATCTCTCAATTCTGACTTTATATCTCTCAATTCTGACTTTATAACTCACAATTCTGACTTTATATCTCACAATTCTGACTTTATAACTCACAATTCTGACTTTATATCTCTCAATTCTGACTTTATAACTCACAATTCTGACTTTATATCTCTCAATTCTGACTTTATATCACAGTTCTGACTTTATATCTCTCAATTCTGACTTTATATCTCTCAATTCTGATTTTATATCTCACAATTCTGACTTTATATCTCACAGTTCTGACTTTATATCTCTCAATTCTGACTTTATATCACACAATTCTGACTTTATATCTCTCAATTCTGACTTTATATCACAGTTCTGACTTTATATCTCTCAATTCTGACTTTATATCTCTCAATTCTGACTTTATATCTCACAATTCTGACTTTATATCTCTCAATTCTGACTTTATATCTCTCAATTCTGACTTTATATCTCTCAATTCTGACTTTATAACTCACAATTCTGACTTTATATCTCTCAATTCTGACTTTATAACTCACAATTCTGACTTTTTATCTCTCAATTCTGACTTTATAACTCACAATTCTGACTTTATATCTCACAATTCTGACTTTATATCTCACAATTCTGACTTTATATCTCACAATTCTGACTTTTTATCTCTCAATTCTGACTTTATAACTCACAATTCTGACTTTATATCTCTCAATTCTGACTTTATAACTCACAATTCTGAATTTATATCTCTCAATTCTGACTTTATATCTCTCAATTCTGACTTTATATCTCTCAATTCTGACTTTATAACTCACAATTCTGACTTTATATCTCTCAATTCTGACTTTATAACTCACAATTCTGACTTTATATCTCACAATTCTGACTTTATATCTCACAATTCTGACTTTATATCTCACAATTCTGACTTTATATCTCTCAATTCTGACTTTATAACTCACAATTCTGACTTTATATCTCTCAATTCTGACTTTATATCTCTCAATTCTGACTTTATAACTCACAATTCTGACTTTATATCTCTCAATTCTGACTTTATATCTCTCAATTCTGACTTTATATCTCTCAATTCTGACTTTATATCTCTCAATTCTGACTTTATATCTCTCAATTCTGACTTTATATCTCACAATTCTGACTTTATATCTCTCAATTCTGACTTTATATCTCTCAATTCTGACTTTATATCTCTCAATTCTGACTTTATAACTCACAATTCTGACTTTATATCTCTCAATTCTGACTTTATAACTCACAATTCTGACTTTATATCTCTCAATTCTGACTTTATAACTCACAATTCTGACTTTATATCTCACAATTCTGACTTTATATCTCACAATTCTGACTTTATATCTCACAATTCTGACTTTATATCTCTCAATTCTGACTTTATAACTCACAATTCTGACTTTATATCTCTCAATTCTGATTTTATAACTCACAATTCTGACTTTATATCTCTCAATTCTGACTTTATATCTCACAATTCTGACTTTATATCTCTCAATTCTGACTTTATATCTCTCAATTCTGACTTTATATCTCTCAATTCTGACTTTATATCTCTCAATTCTGACTTTATATCTCTCAATTCTGACTTTATATCTCACAATTCTGACTTTATATCTCTCAATTCTGACTTTATATCTCTCAATTCTGACTTTATAACTCACAATTCTGACTTTATATCTCTCAATTCTGACTTTATATCTCTCAATTCTGACTTTATAACTCACAATTCTGACTTTATATCTCTCAATTCTGACTTTATATCTCACAATTCTGACTTTATATCTCACAATTCTGACTTTATATCTCTCAATTCTGACTTTATATCTCACAATTCTGACTTTATATCTCTCAATTCTGACTTTATATCTCTCAATTCTGACTTTATATCTCTCAATTCTGACTTTATATCTCTCAATTCTGACTTTATATCTCTTAATTCTGACTTTATATCTCTCAATTCTGACTTTATATCTCTCAATTCTGACTTTATATCTCTCAATTCTGACTTTATATCTCTCAATTCTGACTTTATATCTCTCAATTCTGACTTTATATCTCACAATTCTGACTTTATATCTCACAATTCTGACTTTATATCTCACAATTCTGACTTTATAACTCACAATTCTGACTTTATATCTCTCAATTCTGACTTTATATCTCACAATTCTGACTTTATATCTCTCAATTCTAACTTTATATCTCTCAATTCTGACTTTATAACTCACAATTCTGACTTTATATCTCTCAATTCTGACTTTATATCTCACAATTCTGACTTTATATCTCTCAATTCTGACTTTATAACTCACAATTCTGACTTTATATCTCACAATTCTGACTTTATATCCCACAATTCAGACTTTATATCTCACAATTCTGACTTTATATCTCTCAATTCTGACTTTATATCCCACAATTCAGACTTTATATCTCACAATTCTGACTTTATATCTCTCAATTCTGACTTTATATCTCTCAATTCTGAATTTATATCTCTCAATTCTGACTTTATATCACTCAATTCTGACTTTATATCTCTCAATTCTGACTTTATATCTCACAATTCTGACTTTATATCTCTCAATTCTGAATTTATATCTCTCAATTCTGACTTTATATCACTATTTATCACTATCACTATATATTTATTTGTAAGTAAATAGACTCAGTTTAAGAAAAAAAAAACCTATATTTGACACAGTGTTTTTGATTCAAATAAATGCAGCCTTGTTGAAAATAAGAGACTTTCAGAAAGATTAAAAACCTTTGAATGGTAGTGTACATTTACTCACTTACACAATGTGTTGTTCAATAATAAAGATGAAGTAGTACAAATGCTAGTGCATAAAAAGAGAGACCAAGATGACTTATTTATTTTGGTTGTGGCTGTATTAATTTGGCATCACTTCATTTCCGCTTGTTTAAAACATGAAAGAAGACTGAGGAATGAGTGTAAATTTCTCTTGTGGCGATGCCGCAGATGCTATCGATGGCGAATACGACACGAACCAAATAAAATCAGTGGTGCTTAATGATGCCATGAAGATGTTTATCTGGCTCTGTAAATCTCCCAGCCTGCCGTTTTGAATAAACATCGTTGTGTCACAAATTCAATGCATATCTAATATTTCCACTGAGCCACTCAACACTGAGGGAAGGGACCGATGGCTGGGAAGGGGATGTTATCTGCATCTAATGAAGGGCACTTGTGTGAGAGTGTTTCCCTGGAAACGTGATTGTCCACGTGAAAATTACTCCGTTGAGATGCCATGTGGAAACATAAATACGGACAGCAGACAGGTTGAACCAGGCAGTCGAGCCCCGGGACCACTGGACTATAAAATTGACTTGGAATCAATATGTGGAGTGCAATGCTCGGAGCAGGGGAAGATGTATGATCAGGGTATAAAATCAAACCGAGGAATGGCGTTGAACTTGCGTACATGACGGCGAATCGCTGCGGAGCGATAGAGGCCGAATGTCATGCCTGTTATATCTCCTTGATGGCGGCTCACTACACATCAACTCTTTAATAGAGGTTTTCCAGGAGAGAGCTCGTGTGGCGTGACAATTTTATTTGGGCTCAATCCGTAGACAGCTTCCTTTAAAAGGCGACGTCTGTCAGGATCCACTTGCCCTCGGAAAGCAAAACACTCATTACGCGCGGCGTGAGTCCTGCGCTCAAACACTAGGTGTTTCAGCACCGCGGGATGCTTAAGGCACCTGTGTTATGGCCATATGTCGTCTGTCGTTCCTGTAGACCAGCATATTGTGATGACTGGCACTCGTGAGTCACCTTTTACCCTTGCACACACTCTCATTCGCTCGGCAGTTTGCTTTCTGACGCTGCTTCTTTGGCAAAGCAAAGCTGGAGAAGCCATCAGAGAAAACCATATCCCAACAGGCCCAAAGCAAGCAGTCGTTTAGTTTCTGTTCAGCTAGACAAGGGTCAACGAAAGCGGAATGATAAAACATTTCTGACAGTGCAAATTGAGGGTGAGAAAAACAACACGAATGACAAAGACAGGAAGAAACGGAGAAGCACAATCACCTCCGTTTACATCGATTTCTGTCAGATGAATGTTATTGGAGGTGTCGAGCTGTTTGTTTCGCTCTGAAAACAAAACAACAGTATTTTTTGCTCAACTTGATATGTGCTTTCTGGTTTCTGTGGATTATGTTATTAGTGTTTCGCGTTTGGAAAGGCGAGAGTTCCTATTACTTTTGCTCATATTTGCGGTTTGGAATTTGAACAAAGTATAAATCAGCACATAATTCAACACATGAAAAAATAATGTTATTGTGTCAAGGTTCAAGAGCCCAACTAAAGCAAACACTGATCACCATAATGGTAGCGTCAGAAGAAACAATAAAACATCATATAGGATATCCACTAGAAAAAAATGTTTCATGGGCCGTTTAAATCACTAAGTTATTAAAGTTAAACAGTTAACAGTTAGCCCTGCTAATCTAACCCTGACTAATTACATAAATGTGCACGCATAAATAGTAATGTTTGTCCCATCATTGGTTTTATAAACTTTACAAACACCAGATTTTTTCTAAACGGTGAAAGTTTTTGCTACTCTGAATAGTAAATCTTGGTATTTAGGGCACTTTTTGCGTTTCTTTGCCTCTTCTTGACGGATCGCTTCTTGTACTCCTGAGTTGTAAGTCGCTTTGGATAAAAGCGTCTGCTAAATGCATAAATGTAAATGTAAATAGCGGATGCTCTCGCCTTCATCTGTGCACAGCAGCACACAAACATTTTTAAATATTAAAAATAAAAGGATTACAATGTAAAAGATTATTATTGTGTACATAAAGATAAAAAATGCCTACATATCATAACAGATAGTCATTGCATTTATCAGAATGACCTGCAGTAATGATGAATGAAATTGGCTAATTATTAAACTAATCATGGGAATACACACATGTGTATTTAAACTGACTCGTCAGGTTGAGGGTGTCTATAATCCGCCATTTATATAGCAAATCCTCCATGAGCCCAACTGGCTTTTAAAGGGAATGGAAGATGAGACTTGGATTGGTTTATTGCACGTTACGCCCAAAACACACCCATGACTCATTAAGAGACTAGGGACAACCCTTTTAGACCATGTGCTTGGCGTGCCAACCATTTTTCCCTTCATTAAAGGGTTACTTCAGCGATTAGCATATGGCCTTGTATCAGTAGAAACCCTGGAGTATATTCAAATGATTGTGCTTTCCCCCCTCATATCCCCCTGAGACAAGAGATTTATGCATTTTATTTCTGGAAAAATTCCTCCTATGATGCAAATTGACGATATTTGCATCATAGGAGGAATGTTTGGCTAAAGGCTAAAGACTACAGCCAGCAGAGGGAGCCATTTCCGCATGTTTTGAGTCAATCATTATATTGAACACACACGTTCAGTTTTTAATTGTAGTCTCTTCTCTAACTCAGTCACTGTAATCAAGTTGGTGGCTTTGGGAATGGCCTCACAGGGCAGCGAAGCATTCTGGGAATTGTAGTCTTTCATCTCCATGAGACGAAAATACATTTTTTGTCTTTTCTCAGTCTAGAAGGCACCAAATTAAAAAATAATTTCACATTTCTACTACATTGAGGACCCAGTTTAAATACAGATTCATCTTCCCAGCGCTGAAGTACTCCTTTAAACTAGCAAAAGTGTGCATTAGACTATATGCTTAGATCATTAAAATAGGGCCCTCAGTCTTTCACATTTAATTCAACATGTCACTTGCCATCTCTTTGTAATCAGTTGTGAAAATGTTTCTAGCAATTTCTGAGTGCAATATGTACTCAGAACCCCCCCCCCCACACACACACACACACACCACCTAATTGAAGGTTATATTGTTTTTACAGTTTGATTTTAACCATATGTTGCCTTTTCATAATGGTTGGTTTGCTCACCAAGCCAATTTTTTTTTAATTCATTTTGGACCCTATTTTAATAAAGCATAAGCGTGGTTCTAGATAAAAGAAAGATGCATGGTAGTGTAGATTTAATTTCAGGCCTGTGCGTTTTTTACTTAGCCTTTTTGAAAGCGAATTAATCAAGTCACAGATTCATTCTTTTGTGCAGAGTATAGCCAATACAAACTTGGAGCCTAAAGATTCTGGCCTTAGAAATGAAAAAGCAGCTGTCATATCATGATGGAGACGCTTTATAATTTAGCCCGGTCAAAGCTCTTCGGAGGGTTATTAATCTACATGCTTTTTCGTTGCAACTTTGGGTTTTTGACGGCTATGCAGTGCAGCCATAATTCAGCTTCATATAATTGTACTGGGAAATGGCCAAAGAGATGCCGCTGATAGATCAACGTCAATAAAAAGAGCTTTTCCTGAGCTGAATGGTCACGTAACAGCAGAGAAATCGGGCAATATCTGTTTCTTTGCAAGTAAACACTAAGACCCAGTGATTTGTGGGGCATCAACTGCTTGTAAACTGCAATATGCTGTTACCAAGAAAATAAGCACACACTACTATTGCATTACTTCTAAAGACCTCTGAGGATTTCGTTCTGTTGAGATTGTGTTATAAAAACACAAGTTAGTAGTTGAAGATATCCCCAAAATATTATGTCATGGTGGAAATATATGTCTTTTTTTTATCACAGTTTCAACATATTGCACGTTGCTTAACATTCAAGAAAAATATTAATTCTATTTGTTTTTATACTTTTTAAACACTTTTTTTTTATGAATGGTAAGTCTCACATTATACCACACCGCACAGTATCAGTAAGACTCACACAATTAACTGTAGTTATGAATTTAAATTCTGATTGGATGAGTTGCAAAAATTAATTCAGTATTAATTAAACATAAATTAGCTAAATTGTTTTCTTCTGTTAGGGTTTTCTTCCGCGCTATTCTGCTGTTATATCCAATATATCATCCTCATACTGAACCACCCAGCCCTAAGAGATATTATATATTATTAGAAAAGACCTTTATTTTTATTGCTGACCTCTACACAGAATTGTGTTTTCAGCTCTCTCTGCAGTTGTGTTGCGGTTCTCTCAGCAGGTAACGCTGTTGAAGCAGAAGTCGAGGCGTCGTTGCCTTTAGTTGTTGGAGTAAAGAGCCAAGTAAGGATTATGTACAATAGAAACTGACCTTTTCAAAAACACAGAATGCCCAGAAAGCCCTGCTTGCCTTGAATGCCTGTTGGCTAATGCCACACTTTGCCCCTGGCACAGATCGATGGGCGTTTATGGCTCGGGGGTCTCATTGATTGGAACGCAGGAGTTGCAGTTTAATGGACGAGTGCGTGGCTGTGTGGTCAGCTTGGCTTTTGTTCAGGATTCACTCTCTTCAGAGCACACAGCAATAGCATAACATGTTTTGCTTAAAGCCTAAAAATCCTTAAATAAATCTGTACTTGTGAAGAAAATATGCTGAAGATAAGATCACATGCATTCCTTTTTTCATGTTTTCCATGTTTTAAACATATCTACGTATGTTACACTTACATTAAAACAAATATACTGTTAAGAGAAATTACAAGAAAAACTTAATTTATGATACTACTGCATAATATATTAAGACTTCAGCGAGTAAATCTGCTTGTTTATTTCACTAAAAGTAAATTAAATGAAGGTGAGATTTTTTTTTCTTATTTTAAACTTAAACTCAAGTACATTTAGTGAAACAATTGCCAAGAGAAATAAATGTAATTCAAAATAAATAAACTTGTAAAGACAAATTGCATATGACATTAACGCCTAATTTAGTGAAGATTACACTAAATCATTTGCCAAGAGAAATAAATGTTGTTGTTTTTTTTTTGATAAATATGCTTTAAAAACTGCATAAGATATTGAGACGTCAGGAACAAATCCTTGTTTTTTGTTTTTTTGTGTGTTTTTTTCAAGCTTAAATACAAGTACATATAGTGAAGATCTAAAGGAAAATAATCTTCCAAAAGAAAATAATGCAATTCAAGATAAATATACTTGTGATATTATATTTAAACTTCAGAGAATAAATCCTCATGTTTTTTATGTTGATTTTCATTTTTTAACATAAACAATTGTGTGAAGAAATGAGGCATACAAATTATTTGCTAAGAAAATGAAACTTATTTTATGATAAATATGCTTATAAATATGCTATATAGTTGCATAACATTAAAACTTAATCTAGTGAAGATTACAGTAAATCATTTTCCAAGTAAAATAAACTTAATTCAAGGTAAATATTCCTCTTTTATACTTCTCAAGTGTATCATGTAAGTTGTATTAAAGTTTTATTTGTACTGAAAAACAAGGCAAAATGCAGATAAAGGATGCAATTTTTCGCAGTGCAAAGTGTGATGCACCAAAGAGTCCGTGTAATTATGTATTTAATCATCATATTCATGTTTGTTTGGATGTTGGCATTGAGCTTCGGGGTGGCAGTCATGCTCCATATCAGAGGCCACGCGTTTTGCAGCATTTGTGCGCCGCATGCGACGTCTGTCTTCCAAACTCCCCATCCCATTTCCTTTCACAGCAATTGCATTCAATCTCAGCCGTTATTTCTTTTAATTAACACCGCTGTCTCGTTGAATTTACGCCGAAGAACACGGATACATTTAGATGGTTGTATTTCCTCTCGAGACGTTACAGACGAGGAGAGATGATGAGGAAACAGCTGCTGGAGTGATTCGCTTGATTTCTCTCTCAATTCTGCAATCACTCCAAAATGGGCACAAATCATTATTCCTTCATCTTCATTCTCACCAATCACACTGTTCGCGTCCCGAGAAAAAGGGTTTGACAGGATTCTGAGCTGATATGATCAAAGATTGGTGTTCACAGGTGGTTGTCAGGTGTATTTGGCCTACGCGATGGATTGAGCACATTTCCATACTGAAATATCTGAAAGGCTTCCAATCCTAATTTCCCACAGAATATACACGATACCAGCTGCACTTTCTTTCTCTCTCAACTCTCCGACAGCGAGTTGCACACAAACCCGCCTCCTCTCACTCACTCGTTTCTTTTGCTCCAGATACATTTTGTTGCCGTTACAGGGCTTGGGACTGTAGTTTTTTCTCACAACCAAAGTGTGTGCACATAAAGCCACCTCTCGGTACAAAATTTAGTTCGCTTATTGCGCTAAAACAGTCAAATACACACAAAATAATGTCAAAATATTGGTGAGTATTCACTTAAACAGAGTAGGATGTGAGAAGTGAATGTAAACAGTTGAGAAAGAAAAGGAACGTTTTATTTTATTTTATTTATTTATTTATTTATTTTTTTTTATTAAGAACATATGAATTACAGAATTGAATCCAACATACAATAACAAAGTTTCACAGGAAAGTAGCCACATGTTTTCAACAAAGTTAACAAGAAAAAAAAATAGATTTAATAAAGAAAAAAAATAAAATAAATGATAATAATAATAAAGACAGTATTTCTTCCTTTTTCTTACTGACAAATTCAATATTCATATAAATTGTTGAGTATAGTGGGGACATTAGATTATAAAGAATTCATCCATAAAGTTTACCAAAGTGTCATTCTTTTTGTTTTTAATTAAATGTAAAGCTTTGTTCAGCGATTCCATCTCTTTTAAAAATAAACTACATTTAGGGATGCATTTGGCAAATTTTTGTTTATGAATATAATATTTACCATGCAAGATGTAGAAGTTTACCACAAGTTCAATCATTTTGCTTCTGTTTGAGAAAGAGCATATAACGTCTTTTAGAGATAATTTATAATTCACATTTCTTGGGGCAAAAAGAAAAGAGCTCACATCAGACCAAAATTTTAAAGATAAATCACAGTTGTAAAACAAATGAGCCAGGTCTTCCTCGTGTACAGTACAAAAAGAGCATTTGCTGTCGATGTCCATGAATTTTGATAATGAAACTTTACATGGGTAGATTTTATGAAGTATTTTAAAATGTACCTCTTTAACCTTATTCAGCATACAAAATTTATATGGATTTAGCCATGCCTCTTTCCAATTAATAAGAAAAGGAACGTGTAACAGTATAATGGAGCCGTGCGTCATATCTTAAAATGACAGCAGCCTAATATTCCTACAGCCAAATAATGAGATAATATTAAAATAAATACATTCAAAATTGTAAAAATTCTGGCCAGTGGAAACTTTGTAAAACCATATACTGTACGTATATATCCTTAGAACCTCTGTTTTTACTCTGCTTGAATCCTACATTGAATTGTGTTTGTGTTATAAAAACACTGGCAAATGATTTGAGTCTCTATTTGATATTGCAGAATCATTATGTTTCCACAAATGAAAAACCATTTCCCTTCATTTGGACAGAACTGCCTCTCAATTCTCTTGTACCTTTGAGTCATTAAAATAACTACCACAATTTCAGAGTGAAAACCCCACAGATCATTATTCAGTATGTGAATCTGAAGGACAGCGGTGAAAATGAAGACTAAAAACCATTTTTAAAATGCTAGAGATGAAATATAATTAATTATTTATATAACAAAGAAGGTACAAAAAAATATATTGTATCCCATTATCAGGTAGTGAAAGCTACATCTGACCACCTGTTAAGAAAAGCTCAGCATGAAGAAGGAGAAGGCAAGGGAAAGTACAACTGTCTTTGGGTAATCTAAAGGGATTTTACATCAAACATTATATTGGATTGTATTGTAAGTGTAAACGCCCACTGCTGTGATTGCTAACATCTTTTGCATATGAATTAACTGGTAAGTTTCTCAAAAATATTAAGCATGTATTTTATAATTACAGCTTTCAATGTTAACTAATGTTGATTATGGCATTATAGGGAGTCACAAGTACCGGTACTTCGGTACTGAAATAAAAAAAATGCGACAATACCAGCATTTCTGTAGTAGCCTCGACTCCCGAGTATATCTGGCACTCGCATCTGCGTTCAGTCACTAAGCGCAGGGCTCCAGAGTGTAGCCGAATATTAAACTGCAAAATAGTACTCCTTCATGTTTTGCGTCTCCTTGTGGATGACAGGAGCCGATGCGCGCATGCGCACGCACACACACACACACACACACACACACACACACACACACACACACACACACACACACACACACACACACACACACACACACACACACACACACACACACACACACACACACACACACACACACACGTGACACTCGCTCGCTGTCATTGTCGTCTCTGCCAGCTGCCATGATTCAACTGTCACTATATGAGGACACGGACATGGACATATGATGTCTATGGACACGAACACATGAACTCTCTCTTCATGAGAATTTACCGTTTCATTTGAGAAAACGATCATATGAACACAGACACTCAGAGGACTTCACGGCAACCCATCAAAATAAATGTTTGGTGTAAAGTGAAGAAATTGACATAATATATTAGGCTCTGTGCAATAATAATAAGCCTCTACTTATAATAATAATTATGCCTAGATGGTTGCTTATTTTTCACTTGATCTTTAAACAATGTTTAATTTCAAACAGCATAGGCTATCCTTTAAATGTTTATGTATTATTTATTTATAATTATTATCATCATAAATAATAAACTCATTTAATTTAATAAAAGTTTTGAAAAATAGTAAAAAAAAAAAAAAAAAAAAAAAAATATATATATATATATATATATATATATATATATATATATATTATTATTATTATTATTATTATTATTATTATTTTTTTATTTTATTTTATTTTTTGGCGTGGTACCGAAATTGGTACAGAGTACCGTCAAATTTATATGGTATTGGTACCGACTACTGGAATTTTGGTACTGCGATATCTCTATAGCATTATATTTAGATCTATGGCATTATATTCAGATCGGGGCATGGAAAGGTTACAGCATTGTAGCCAGTCTCAGACATGTTGAGCTTATAAATGTAGAGATTTCAACATTACAACTCGATTTCTGAAAACGAATGAATGCTTTCATTATAATTGTGCAAACACAATGTAAATAAGATATTTGTTGATTTATTACAGGAGTTTTGCTGAGACCAGAACTCTGTCACTGATAAACTTGTGATTGCCTTATTTAATCGCTTTCTATATATAATGTAATCACAGATTAAATAACAGATTATTAGAAACAATGTGAAGTTGAGCGTTTAGTCACTGGTTTGATTTACTGACGCACAGTCAAAGAACATCTGACTGTACATGAATCATTACATATCAGAAATCACTACAGATCAGGCATTAGAATTAACACTTACATTACTCACATGTTGTGGCATTACTGTCGAATCAAAAAGTCTGTTTGCAAAGCCTGTGTTGAAATTGCGACTGATTTACCAAAGAATCTACAGTGAAATGAGCTGAATACAAATAAATGATGCTCAACTGAGACATGCACACTGATGAAAATAAATAAGCACTTTCCTAG
Source organism: Pseudorasbora parva (assembly GCF_024679245.1). Taxonomy (NCBI): domain Eukaryota; kingdom Metazoa; phylum Chordata; class Actinopteri; order Cypriniformes; family Gobionidae; genus Pseudorasbora; species Pseudorasbora parva. The sequence goes on from NC_090175.1 coordinate 54,350,756, forward strand.
CGTTAGGATCCTTTGGAAGATAATGTTATTTTAGTTCAGTATCACTCTTCTCTCCTCATCATCTCACTCACACGCCAGTGGGCGGAGCCACAGTTGTGATAATGAAGTAGGCGTTGATCTTCTTCTGCAGAGCCGTCTTTGACCTAGACAAGTCTTTTCACCACAACGAGTCGTTCACTGGGCTTGGTTACAATACAAGCCGTTTTTGGACTAACAAGGACGTTTTCAGTTCTGAAACTTACTGGATATTCTTATAATATGATGACCTATTATATGGCAAAAGCTCAAGGAAAATTTGATTTGTCAGTTCATGACCCCTTTTAAAATGTAATACAGCTTCTCAGGTTGACCAAATTAAAAGCTCCACACAACACTTTTCTATATTGGAAAGAAGAAAATAATACTTTGAAATATTTGAAAGTACATCTGGATTGTCCAAAACGTGTAATAATAGTGACCCAGCTGTGAAAGGAAAGTGTCTGCAGATGGACTGAAATCTCCTGCTATAACGGCAGGTTTCTGCAAGGCCTCCGCCTCCTAAATAGCAGCGCCGATTGAACCCTTATACAATTCTGCAATTACAGACCTTCTGTGTGGATCTCTCTCCGGTGCTGGCCTCTTGTGTAACACACTGTTAAAGCAATAAACCACTTGAGGCCTTCCATTGCAGTGATTTTAGCATGTTTATGGGTTTTCACTTGTACAATGTGAAGTACTTTCACTATGTAGACTATGTAACCATAGTCACATCAGTGTAACACACATCCTGTCTGCCTTTGAGGATCCGTGTGTGTGTGTGTGTGTGTGTGTGTGTGTGTGTGTGTGTGTGTGTGTGTGTGTGTGTGTGTGTGTGTGTGTGTGTATGCGTGCCTATCTAATTTATGTGAGCAAATAGATTTGCAGCTATTTTATTCATCCAATCAGATTTCAGAGGCGATCAGACTAGTTGTTGTTTTTCAAAACTCCACAGTGCTGTTTTTGGCCATAACAGCAAAAACAGGCTTGTGTTTTATGCGAGGCAAATGAAATGGTTTTGATTGTGATATGCCTCTAATGTCAGCCACAGTTACATTTCTCATTACACGGTTCGTTTGGTGGGTGGTTTGTTAAGCAGTAAAATGCGTAATGAGGCGTTGTGTGCTGCTGCAGTGTAAATTTGTAAAGTTTTATGATTGATGTCTTTAAAAAGACAATCCTGCTCATATGTATGCACACCCACACTATCCCATCTTTCATAGGCTGTGGATGAAGAGAAGGAAAAAAACCCTTCAAATTATCTATCTCTGGCTCTGAACGATCTGCACACACCAAAAGAACGACTGAAGAGCGTTGTGATTGAAAGAGTTTGTTCCTCAGAATACTGTCTGTCAGTCCATGTAAGATAAATAATATCTCTGATCTATTTTCTCTTTTGCAAAAACCGAGAGTATGGCATGTGCATGTGTGGAGAAGTGTTCCACATGTTGGGAGTTTTTATCATTCGACACCTTTTAAAAAGCAGATCCGTGTTCCTCGTCTGCGTGTCTCCCCGCGAGACTGTTCCGTGAGCGTGTTATGAAATATTAGTGAAATGTCTGCAGCGGCTTTTAGTGTGGCACATCCGCTCTCTGCTTATGGCTGTTCTTTTGAAAGGATTTTTTTTTTTCCTGAAGTGCACACAGCAGCATGTTTGCAAGTGACCTGCATGTTGATGATTCAATATTAATCAAGTCAGACATAGCTGGCTGTTAAATGAGGGAGAGATTTTTTAAAGCATTAGACTGCCGTTTAAAAAACTTTGCATCCTCATTACAGCTTGGCCACTTGTTTTAGTGCATCATGACACATGAACTGTGAAATATTAACTTATTTGCATGAGTTTCACTGATTCCAGCTCACTGCTATAATAGTTTGTTGCTGTGCGGTTACTATAGGGATGCACAATATTATCAGTACGACATTGGAGTCTCTGGTCAGGCTTATCACATTGTGTATACAGTCGGTGGGCGGGCTTAACATAATGGCGACAGAGACTTGGAGTGTAGCTTTTCTTTGAGAAAAGAACAAAGAACGGCACTGAAGTCATTGTTAAGAAGAGAAGATGTGTACGGGGTTTTGCCGACCAGATATGGCGAAAGTTTAATCTGTCAACGAGCTCCGCTTCACCTTCTTCGTAGCTCTGGTTGGTTGTAGAGCTATCCTATCGCATGCAGAGGGATTTTAAAGACAACCGTTTATCCGCCCCTCGGATTGAGCTGTCAATGGTGAGTTATTATTATCTGAAGCTAAACAAATAATCAACTGATTTCACGCCACCCACATTTCATGTGCACAAACTATAAATCCCCAAAAAATAAATAATAATATTTAGGTTACAGGTCTCGGTTAAACATGTACTGACTCTATTAGGGGTGACCCCGAATAGTCGAAGATACGATGCATCGATATGCGGAGCCTGATTCGACCACCGATCTCATGGTCGAATATTCGCGGGTGTTATGAAACAAAGATCATACCATTTTGGCAATATGGGGGTTCTCAATATTTTAAAGACGTGTCGCGGCGCTGAGCTGAGCATCGGTGTGCGACCCCTTTAAGGGCGCTGAGCTTCGCAGTGCGCCTTTAAAATTAGAACACGTTCAATGAGTGTACACACACCGGCAGCAGCATTCAGCGCCTGTCCGCAGCTACTCAGGAAGTTGTTTAAAATGCTGCTGCACCACAGAACGCTTTCGTGCAGCTCATCTGTCAGTCAATTCAAAATTGAGCTCGCGTGTATATAATATGCGCGTCAGGTGGCGGTGTAAGATCCTGAGGCGCGGGGCTGAGCTTCGCGTACGTCACCCGCTTTAGGCACAATCGGCTTCAGAACGTGCATGTAAACACACTCAAAGTGTTCTTTTCTATTATTGTTGTTTTCAGAGCTTTTAATATACTCTTATTATAAAATGAACTTTATTAACGTATTTATCTTTAACTAGTATCCTTTTAGTAAGGAGACCTCTGAAATCTGAGATCTCAAAAATGTAAAAACATGTCAGGTTTTTGTCCTTAAAGTCCTTCTGTACTCAATTGTATCCCTTAAAACTCATCTTTGGTGAATGTTCATCAACCAATCAGATTCAAGCATTCAACAGCCTTTAGTATAACGAATACTAACACATTCAGAATGTAAAGATATACAATCTGCTCAAGTTTACTCCAGCAATATTATTCTTTTAATTCAGCCAAGAATTCGCTCCGTGATGATTATATCAACCATTGACTATCATGATGTGAATTCACAGATCAGAGTTTACCAAACTTGATCTTTGAAACTCAAGGAAATGAATAAGCTTGTGTTTGTGATTTGACGCATTTGCAAGCTTGTGAATCAAAGTCAGTGGAACAAAAAAGTGTAGTGACCGCCCCATACGTAGTGTGTTGTGAATCAGTGTAGTTGTAAATATAAAAGCACACTATATTTGTTTTACAATCTTCCATCACTAATTGTGTTAAGCCGATGTCAAGCGGTTAGCTGGTGTTATTTTTTATATTGAAAAGCTGAGAAGTCTGCATTTAGTTTTGTTGTTTTATCAGCCTTAAATTTTCCACTTCAACTCCTTAAATCAATTTGTCTCAAGAGCACAAAACACACAGCGAGACTTAACGGTGTATTTCTGGAGCATTTGCATTCCACTGAAGTGCGTGTCTTTCTCTCAGAGCGCCGCCACGGGTTTGAAAGTTATTCAGATGAGTGTGTGGAAAGAGCTGGAATGGCTAAGTGACAGCCCTGAGCTAACACACCTCTTCTGCCTTAAGCTGGAATCAAAGCAGCAGAGGAGACAGCTCAGTGCTGTTGTGAGGGGCTTTTTGTCTCACGTCCTCCATTCAGACACACTGCCGAGGTGAAACTACATGCTCCTGCACGATGGGAGGGTGAGACTTGAGGCTCAGCGTGACATAAGTAGCACGTTTTCCTTTTTTTTTCTTGTCTTATTTCCATGTTATTTGTATCCTTTATTTCCGTAGTTTTAATCTGACTCTTTTTCAAAACAGGTACCAGCAGGTTTCACGGTCCTTTGATATAACCTGCTGTTCTGAATGATACCATATTCATATGCAGCCATTCAAATTCAGTATGACTATGGTATGTCTTTGTTGGTAAGTGTAAATCTAAACATTTTACAACCAGAAGCATTTGCAATAATAGCTGCTCAAAATGTATTTCTGGAGCATATGTATATCTGCAAATAATACATACTATATACAGTATTTATCAGGCATAACATTATGACACTGACAGGTGAAGTGAATTCTGATTATCTCTTCATAGCGTCACCTGTTAGTGGGTGGGATATATATTAGGCAGCAAGTGAACATTTTGTCCTCAAAGTTGATGTGTTAGAAGCAGGAAAAATTGGCAAGTGTAGAGATTTGGCGAGTTTGACAAAGGCCAAATTAGTGCTAGATGCAAATTGTGATGGCTAGACGACTGGGTCAGAGCATCTCCAAAACTGCAGCTCTTGTGGTGTGTTCTCGGTCTGCAGTGGTCAGTATCTATCAAAAGTGCTCCAAGGGAGGAACAGTGGTGAACTGGTGATAGTTGTCATGGCTCATTAAGGCTCATTGATGCTTGTGGAGAGTGAAGGCTGGCCCGTGTGGTCTGATCAAACAGACAAGTGTGTTGCATATGGGGCTGAATATCCACAGACCAGTCAGGGTGCCCATGCTGACCCCTGTTCACTGCCAAATCAGAACTGGACCACAGAGCAATGAAAAAAGGTGGCCTGGTATGATGAATCACATTTTGTTTTACATGGGTGCGTGTGCGTCTCTTACCTGGGAACACATGGCACCAGGATACACTATGGGAAGAAGGCAAGCCGACAGAGGCAGAGTGATGCTTTGGCCAATGTTCTGCTGGGAAACCTTTGGTCCTGCCATCCATGCCGATGTTACTTTACCACCTACTTAAGCATTGTTGCAGACTATGTACACCCTTTCATGGAACCGGTATTCACTGGTGTCTGTGGCTCTTTCAGCAGATAATGTGCTCTGACACAAAGCAAAATGGTTTGAGGAGCACAACAATGAATCTATGGTACTGACTTGGCCTCAAATTCCCCAGATCTCAATCCAATCGAGCATCTGTGGGATGTGCTGAACAAACAAGTCTGATCCATGGAGGCCCCACCTCACAACTTACATGACTTAAATGATCTGCTGCTAACATCCTAGTGCCAGATACCACAGCACAACATCAGGGGTTTAGTGGAGTCAATGCCTCAACAGGTCAGGGCTGTTTTGGCAGTAAAAGTGGGACCAACACAATATTAGGAATATAGGTCATAATGTTACACAGTTTTTTGTAAAAATATATCATGTTAATCTTAAGTAGTATTGTATCCTTCATATCTCAAAATAGTCTTTAGTTGTATTCGATTTATAAAAGACAGATAAGCTGTACCGATAGACTTACACACACACACACACACACACACACACACACACACACACACACACACACACACACACACACACACACACACACACACACACACACACACACACACACACACACACAATATTCGTGGCATTATCCCTCCCTGGGTAACTTTTGATTCCGATTACTTTGATATTTTTCACATATGCACTTAAGTGCTGATTGCCAAAAAAAAAAAAAAAAAAAAAACCACACACATTTGATGCTCACTGCCTGCAGTTTCCACTCATGACTAGGGAAAAAAAAAAACACACTTGCGCAATCCTTTGCTGCTCTGAGAAAAAAAAGAAAAGAAAAAAACTGAATCCACTTTTCCCTTAATGCTGGGTTATTTGTGAAGCTGAACAAGGTTATCTGTCCCTCACAACCAGAAACTGATTTTGTGGTCTAAAAACAAGTGCCCATATGAGGAATTCAAACCATTTTCACATAACATGTGGCCATTGTGGCTCGAAAAAAAAAAAAAAAGGAGTGTATTTGGCACAGACATACTCTTTAATACATCCAACTAATCTTTTGACATTTTGGCCATGTTTAGCATGAGCATCCACTCTTTACGAGTGTAAATAAGTCAGAATGCAAGAAATAGCATTAGACACACCCCCCTTTAAGAAAGAGTTTTAGTTCCATAAATATGATTACCTGTGCCCACTGTGCATTTTCCTATTCATTCATATATTTTCCTCACTGTTTGATAGCTTTACTTTTTATGTGTCCTTCTCAAGGTGAGTCTCAATAGGTGTAAAACGAATTCACCCATAAAGAATTGTAATATTTCATGTCATTTGTCAGCAGTGCTTTCTCCGCACTAGTGCGTCTTATCTGCGGCCAATCACAGCACACATCCATTCTGCCCCACAAAACCCCAATCTGTCTCTCAGCCTGAGGCCTATCGCTTTTTAGTGTGGCTTGAGTTATTTGTCCCGTCTCAGGCTCTTGGGGTTTTTTCAGGTATTCTTTACGCCTCTTTCTTTGCTATGCTGATAAATGTAGTTGGTTCATGTAAGGCCTTCCTCATCAAGCCAAAAACAAAGCTTCAATCGCCTTTGCACTGAAAAATTGGAAATGAATCCAAAGAAACGACACCCACTCACCATGAACAACAGTCTCTCATTCTTTATCCTTTTTTGTCTTTATAGCTACACTCTGCGAGTGGTTGGCAACGGGATTAAAGCCCAGGCAGAAAACCCAGAAGTCAAAGTGAAGGAGGCCGACCCGGTGATCAATCAAGTCATTGATAAACTGAAGCACATCAATCAGGTAAGCCTCGCCAGGAAAAATACCATCAAATGGAACAACCTAACGAGCTCCTGGATGTTCCACACGATCCTGTTTCATAAGTTGCTAATGTCTCAGGCCAGCAGATCAGAGCAGACCTCGTTAGCGCCGCTCGTGGATGAATCAAACGCTGCCATTGTGCGCATGAAACCTGTTTAACATGCTCTTCAAAATGGCTCAGGGTTCTGACAGTCAGTTTTCCAGATCGCTAAAGTGTGTGTGTGTGTCTACGTGTGTGCGATATCATTAGTAATATGTAGTGGTTATTTACACTAAATGTACAGTAAATAGCAACTAGATTCTATTAACATTCATTTTCTGTCGAAAATGTTCATTGTTAAACGATATGCAACAATTACAAAATGTGGCCCCACTTTATATTAGGTGCCTTAAGTACTGTACTTACATCAAAAAATAAGTACAATGTACTTACTGTGTTCAAATTGTATTGCAAAACACCTTTGCTGATATTGAGGTGGGATACGGGTAGAGTTAGGGACAGGTGTGGTGGTGTGGGTCAGTTTAAGGGTAAAGTTAGGGACAGGTGTGATGGTGTGGGTCAGTTTAAGGGTAGAGTTAGGGTCAGGTGTGGTGGTGTGGGTCAGTTTAAGGGTAAAGTTAGGGACAGGTGTGATGGTGTGGGTCAGTTTAAGGGTAAAGTTAGGGACAGGTGTGGTGGTGTGGGTCAGTTTAAGGGTAGAGTTAGGGACAGGTGTGGTGGTGTGGGTCAGTTTAAGGGTAAAGTTAGAGACAGGTGTGGTGGTGTGGGTCAGTTTAAGGGTAGAGTTAGGGACAGGTGTGGTGGTGTGGGTCAGTTTAAGGGTAGAGTTAGGGACAGGTGTGGTGGTGTGGGTCAGTTTAAGGATAAAGTTAGGGACAGGTGTGGTGGTGTGGGTCGGTTTAAGGGTAGAGTTAGGGTCAGGTGTGGTGGTGTGGGTCAGTTTAAGGGTAGAGTTAGGGTCAGGTGTGGTGATGTGGGTCAGTTTAAGGGTAGAGTTAGGGACAGGTGTGGTGGTGTGGGTCAGTTTAAGGGTAAAGTTAGGGACAGGTGTGGTGGTGTGGGTCAGTTTAAGGGTAGAGTTAGGGACAGGTGTGGTGGTGTGGGTCAGTTTAAGGGTAAAGTTAGAGACAGGTGTGGTGGTGTGGGTCAGTTTAAGGGTAGAGTTAGGGACAGGTGTGGTGGTGTGGGTCAGTTTAAGGGTAGAGTTAGGGACAGGTGTGGTGGTGTGGGTCAGTTTAAGGATAAAGTTAGGGACAGGTGTGGTGGTGTGGGTCGGTTTAAGGGTAGAGTTAGGGTCAGGTGTGGTGGTGTGGGTCAGTTTAAGGGTAGAGTTAGGGTCAGGTGTGGTGATGTGGGTCAGTTTAAGGGTAGAGTTAGGGACAGGTGTGGTGGTGTGGGTCAGTTTAAGGGTAGAGTTAGGGACAGGTGTGGTGGTGTGGGTCAGTTTAAGGGTAAAGTTAGAGACAGGTGTGGTGGTGTGGGTCAGTTTAAGGGTAGAGTTAGGGACAGGTCTGGTGGTGTGGGTCAGTTTAAGGGTAAAGTTAGGGACAGGTGTGGTGGTGTGGGTCAGTTTAAGGGTAGAGTTAGAGACAGGTGTGGTGGTGTGGGTCAGTTTAAGGGTAGAGTTAGGGACAGGTGTGGTGGTGTGGGTCAGTTTAAGGGTAAAGTTAGGGACAGGTGTGGTGGTGTGGGTCAGTTTAAGGGTAAAGTTAGGGTCAGGTGTGGTGGTGTGGGTCAGTTTAAGGGTAAATTAGGGACAGGTGTGGTGGTGTGGGTCAGTTTAAGGGTAAATTAGGGACAGGTGTGGTGGTGTGGGTCAGTTTAAGGGTAGATTGTTGACAATGCAGCATTTTAATATTTTGTTTGGCCCAATCAGACATCAGTGGGCGGAGTTAGTGCAAATAGCCTCTGCCAACAAGGCAGGCTATGTGCTAATAGTGTAAAATAACACACTGTATTTTTATATTTATTTATTTGTTTTTATTTATATTGCCTTTTTATGCTTAATTATTTTCCAGTATATAGTCCATTAAGTAATCAATGACAGATCACATATGACACTTGTCTTGTTACAAAAAATGCAGAAATTCAGTGGTCAGAGGATGCTGGGACCTTTTTTGCTATTCAATTTTTGCATACATTTCTGGTGACGTTCATATCCAATTCTCCTTTTATTTCTGAATTTTTCATCAGTTGCTACACTAACATGAATCTTTAAAGTGTGATTAAGACAGTACTGCGATTGAGCTGAGCTGGAGCTCATGTAAACAGAATACTGTGACTGCTAATGCAATTATGCTCATAATAAACCACAGTAACCCAACCATAATCACAGTAAAATGTCTACTGTGGTTTAATCACACTATTTGTGCTTTAATCGCATTTCATCCAGCATGATGCGCATGTGCTAGTGCTGGCGTGCTCATGAAGGGAGGACACACAATCCCCATTGGCATTACCAGCAATTTATGTAGCTGTTTATTTTAGAAATGTCATCCATCGTATTAACTATTACTGTAATCTATCATAGGATTCCACAGCAGCCTGTTTTATGAGCTGTTCTGGACAGCAAATGTTTCAGAAAGGAGAACTTGGACTAAACATTGTTCACATTGGAGCTGTAGTTAGCGTTTGCGCTCTAGACACATTGGAGCCATGATGCAGTTTTTGGGGAGACTACATTTATATGATTTGTATTCCATTATGGTTCTACATTTTTTCAGTTCATGCATTCACTGTGAATTCAAACCCTATAGCATTGCTAGTACCAGCAACACAAAGGCCATGGATATGAATCCTAGAAAATGCATGTTCTGATAAACTGCACACCTTGAATACAAGAAGCGTCGCTTTAGAGACCAGCGTCTGCCAAATGCGTGAATGTAATTGCATTTTCATGTCCTTTCTATGATTAGAATGTAATTTGCGCTCTTTTTATGCGATTATAATAATAATTTAAAAGCTATAAACATACAAAATCCTCTTTTGTACAGCTAAATAAACGTCACCGTCTCACCTCCAGAGCCAAGAGTACTGATTTTCCCTGAACAAACAAGCGTCTGTGTGTTGATTTGATTATTATTGTCATCGCTCTCAGTTTGGAGGACGGTAAAAGCTCAAACGCTGACTCACGCTTGAATGTTTTGCTTTAATTAATACGATTGAAGGCAAATTAGTTTATGCTTCTTTTCATATCCCTCTGTTTTGCAAAATAACACGTCACAGCGGAACACTTAGAGACCAGGAAATCAATGAATACATATTTAAAAATCCATTTTCAGCCTTAACACGTTGGTGTTTATTCTATCCCTGTTCCGCCCGCCGGCCAAATCAATGCTGTTTTACCATCCTGAAGCCTGATGGTGCTGTCCTGCCTGCTGTAATAGATTGACTTTCTTCCCTACCTGCTGGATGTGCTTCAAGACAAAAAGACATGTTGTGATTTTCTTATGAGAAACATGTGCTACAAGGTGTTTTTCACCTTCAAGTGCCTGCATTTCAAAAGATAATCTGAGCCTGTCTGTATGATGTTCTGGTGGATTTCTTCATCTGTTTCAACATTGATCAGCCTAAAAAAAAATGATTTCTGAAAAAATATGTATTTATAATTTATGTATTTATTTGCATATGCAATGTCTACCCATTCTGATTGCACAGTTTTCACAAACAAATTAAATTTAATGTAATGCATATTTATACAGAGTCAGTAACTAGATTTATACACATTTACATTTACATTTAATCATTTAGCAGACGCTTTTATCCAAAGCGACTTACAAAAAAGGGGAGAGCAATACTGTAGAAGCAATGAAACAAACAAGGCCAACAACCTGGAAGAGCTGTAAGAAGTCTCAATTAATTAGCACAGTACACAAGTTTAAAAAAAACAAAAAAAACAATAGCCACCTACAACAAAAACTCACGTACGCAAAAAACAAAACACTGGATTTTGATAGCCATGATAACAACCCATTAGGACTAAGGCTGTTGCCAATTCAGTGGCCCAATGGGTTGAATACACTCACTGGCCACTTTATTAGGTACACCTATTCAACTGCTGGTTAATGCAAATATCTAATCAGCCAATCACATTTAGGCATTTAGACATTGGCTGCATCCAAAATCACATACTTCTCTACCATATAGTAGAGGTGTCCAAATGAATCGTTTCTTTGATGCATCGTGCATCCGTACTCTGGGTTCGAGCCGAAGTCCGAGCTCGAAGCCCTCCCCCGGGACAGCACGCCAAATACGCATTTAAATGTACTCTCTATAAATTATAAGTGTGAACTTGTGAATTGAACATGACAATCCGTGACATGATTTTAAGAGGACAGCTCACCTTAAGCAGACTGCATGATTAAGTTTTAGCTCTTGTACAAGATTAGCATACTCCCCTTTAGACTCTGTTCTTTTAAGACTTTTAAGTAATAAAATCTCGACATCACTGTCACAGATCGCAGCTGATGTGAATGGTTTTGACGCAAACTATATTTATAACTTTTCCGCTTCGTTTTTTTTTGGTTACGCGTCTGGTGTTAAAGGGCCTTAATTGTGTGATGGATATTTTCTTGGCACACTTTGGGCCTCTTAGTACCAATTGAGCATCATTTTAGCGTCACAGCTGACCTGACCTTGTCCATCTCTTATGACCACATTCTGATGGCTACTTCCAGCAGGATAAAGAGCCATGTCACAAAGCTCAAATCACCTCAGACTGGCTTCTTGAACATGACAGTGAGTTCACTAACCTCAAATGGCCTCACAGCCACCAGATTTCAATCCAATAGAGCAGCTCTGGGATGTGCTGGAACGGGAGATTCACATCATGGGTGTGTGTTAAATCTGCAGCAACTGTGTGATCCTGTCATGCCAATAGGGACCAAAATCTCTGAGGAATGTTTCCAGCATCTTGTTGAATCTGCACCAAAGACAAAGTATTTTATTAAATAATTTTAAATAATTGCACACCTCTAAGGAGTTAGATCTAAGTGACATCATCTTTAAGCAGAAGGTCAGTTTTAATATTTCTGATCATAATCAAGGTCATCTCCCTGTATCCCGAGACGTGATGGTAGCAATTTGTTGAATGGTAAAAAGAGGGATATATCGAGATTGAAAGAGACCATCAGAGGAGGCCTTTCAGACGTTTCCTCACAGCAGGTTCTCTCCAGCTCTTTAGTCTTTCTGCGTAGACTCACAATCATTTCTTGGCCCGGGGTGCCGTTGTCATCTCTGATAAGATGACAAAGTGTGCTCCTTGATGATGGTGATGATGATAACTGGAACAAGGAAAGGACATTTGCTGGGAATCTCAGCGTGAAGACACTGGTCCTCATAGAGATCTCTCGTGGGTGTGTAACGGGACTCTTGGCACATGATGTCCAGAGCAATTTGGCCCTTTGAAACCTCCCCCTGTTGTGGAAATGGACCAATCGGGCTGGACACTATGACTGTATATGTGAGGATATCCGATTACAGGCCAGAGGAACATTTTGATTGAGTGTTGGGAATTAAACTGTGTTGAATTGGACACTTACAGACCTTTACTAGAATCTGAGGCTTTGGCAGAAAGAAAAACTCATTCGGGAGAGCAGCGTGAGACGTCTTCAGCAGATCAGACTTCATAAACACTGCAATAGGACACTGGTATAGCATGGCATTTTTGATAACATTTGTTACACTACCAGTCAGAAGTTTGGACACACTTTCCCATTCTCTGTGATGGGAAAGTGTGTCCAAACTTTTGACTGATAGTGTTAGTGTTAGTTTTATTGTATGTGAGTATTAAGTACTTTAAAGTTGCATGCTAATAGAATGGTATATGGAGTTCAGTAGTAAATAAAGGTACCAAAGAATTACCACACCATCACTATACCACTACAGTACTTTACAATAAAACAACTACAGAAGGGAAAACAACCTGGTACTGCTACCATATTTTTATGTATTATAGTACCAAAGTAGTATGGTACCTTCACTCTTTTTTTCTTTTTTTAAAGGATTCAACAGAAAACAACACTTATAAAAGTACTATTGTACTACTATGGTATTTTGAAAATGCAGTGGCACAATTTCAGTATCATAGTGTATTTCAAAGAACCATAGTATTCCCATCTACTATACCTGTACCATAATACCACCACTGGTTCTCAAAACTATTTCAGAGATTACTGTGGTATCACTAGTGCATTGCTAAAAAGTAAAGACAAAGCATTGCATTACCATGGTAGTGTGTTTGGTCCTCTTTGTCCAGGGCAGACTCCAGGTAGAATCATAAAGAAACAGTGAGTGAATGCCATGGGATAATGGTGTAAATATTCTGGGCTAACCATTACCCCTGATACCCAGCGGCCCAAAGCTGCCACAAGCTTTTAATACAACTTGCCTGTGGCAGAAAGCCACCCTGCAGCTTGGGTTTGCCCAGAGCATCAGGCTAATGAGCTTCTCTCCTTGAGCTCAGCCCACGGACTTATGAAAAGAAGCCCATGGTCTCTTTTTTTTAAAGCCATGAATGTGCCAAAAACCACAGCATTTTTGTTGAAGATGTGTTCTTCTAATGCCTTTAGTTTTGGTCCAGAGGGGGTGATTTTAGCGCCAAGTGCTTTTTCATTTCTTTGTCCAAAAATTACTTTCCCGATTCAGGTCCTGCATCTTTCTGAAAGGTGAAGTGTGCCTTTTCTTTGATGTGAAAATGCACTTGCAGCTCATTTAAAAGTGATGATATCCAATTAAGGGCTAACAGAACACTTTGATCGAGTGTTAGGAATTAAACAGTGTTGAAGTGGACACTTACAGACCTTTACTGGAATTCTGAGCCTCTGACTGAAAGAAAAACTCATTCAGGAGAGCAGCGTGAGGCGTCTTCAGCAGATCAGACACTCTCTGCTGTAGAATGTATTCTGGTGGTGTGTGACCTGTGTTTGCAAAATGAGTTGCAATGAGCAAATAGTCAAAAATGGGTTTTTGTTGTCTCTATTACCGATGTATGATATGTTGGAATCAGACAAAAAAATGGCTGAGCTACACCTGTTTAAAGTCGATTGAGTCAGCAAGGTCAGTTTTGCACAAAACTTCTCTCAAAATCATCTAGCAACCATACCTTAAATCCCTGGTAATAACACCACATTTGGCACACACAAAGTCAAAACCAATGTCTATGATGACCCATACCCATTCCCAGATGTTTGCGAGAATACTCGTAATTCTGTGTATGTGTATATCAGGATCGCTCGCTGTCTGAGGCGTCTTTGTGCGCGTGCGCTTTGGATCTGTCAGTAAGCGTGAGTAAGATCATTTTGTTTACATCAGCATAAGTTTGAAAATCATATTTCATTGGTTTAGAGTCGAGTCATTGAGAATTTGCTGGGAATATTCACAAAGTTGGAACGCTATGCATTAAAACGACACCAAACTTGTGCTTGAAGTGCAGTTGTGGAGAAGCGAGCAGAGAAAAATGCCATTTATCATGGACAGAGGAAAGGTACTCCTCTCTGAAACCATACAAATGAAGATACTTTTAGATGTGTAATTGCTATTTGGATCATTGGAATCGCTTGATGATGGTTTAATGAACTCCCATTAAACCCTCCAATAATGACATTTTCACTTGTTTTGTCTGTAGTTCATAATCAGCCAGGACACATATATAGACCTTTAAAGTGACATTATTATTAGGTTTATTTGGAAAGGGACAGGTACAAAAAAAAACATAGATAAACTTGAACATTCATCTGATTTATGCATCATAGTGTTTTTAATTCACAACACTTGTGCCTAGTGTATTGGGGACGTATCTTTAAAGTGAGACATCTGCATGGGAAAAGGCATATCCAACAAAAGTCATGTAGAGTTTATCCACCAGGACCTGATTGGAAACCTGTTTGGTGTCATTATTTTTGTAGTTCCATTTTGTGCCACTGGTGTGAAATGACACACTTCAACTTTAAAAATAGTTTTGCGTTGCAGGTTTGTTGTTACTTTTGAGTTTTGCATCAAATCACAATGCAAGCCATACCCTGTCTGTCTGTATATGTCTATATTTCTTCTCGCCTGTCTGCGTCTCTCTTTCTTTGTTTTCGCTTTCTTTCTGAGTCTCCTCGTTCTCTCATGTTCTGCCTCTTATTGTCTCTCACATCCCTCTCGTTTATGGAAGCGGGAAAAATTCATGCATGCATTTCGGTGTTGTTCATACTTTGGAGGAGCTGAATACATTGAGTCTGATCTGCATCTTAATTTAGCTTCTTTGGAGCTCAGAGTTCCCAGCAGGCCGAGCAGAGGCTGAGGTCGTCTCTGTCGACCTGTGCCGATCCACACCATCTGCGATGTGTCACTGCAGCATGGCCATAGAGCTGTATGTCAATGAGAAAATCGGATCGGATGTACAGTATGCATGCTAAAGTGTGTTTGCTTTTATATGGCTGTACATCAGAGTGCGCTGTGAGGGATCAAGCAATAATGTGTGAGCTGTCAGCTGTGTGTACCACTGTAACAGGGTGCATCTCAATCAGCTCTCTGGTTCAGTAGTCAGGGTGCTGATCAGCGAGTCTACCATTTTAGGGCTGTCTCAATTGCAGTATCCTTTCAGGGCACTGAAATATTCACAAAATCCCATAATGCATTGTGAGGAATGGAGCATCGATGCTCACTATGTTCCTGATAGATGCCCCCTTTTGTTTTGTTCTTTTACATTTGAGCCCCTGAAAAACTCTGCACAGCCCAAATACATTGTGTTGATTTCAACAACTTTAATGTGCTTAGCATCAAGCACCAGGAAAATACAAGTATCGGATCTTGACTCTTTTTGTTCATAATATGAATTCCATCAATAGTGTGGAGTTTTCAGTTTTCACGGTAATGCCAGTAGATGGCAACAAAGAACTGAAACAAAGAGTCATTGAATCATTCATTCAATTAATCAATTTAAAAATATCTATTTGAGTGAATCGTTCAATACAATTACAAAACAATGTTTTTTGTTTTGTTTTGTTTTTTCTTGAATGAATCTTTGTTTTTGATTATTAAATAGCCTATCGTTTATGAAAAAAATCCTTTTCTATGTGTTCTGAAGAAGAAGAAAAAAGTTTATTTAAAAACGTGAATAATAAATATTCAGGGAACAGATACATTGATCAGGCATAACATTGTGACTGGTGAAGTGAATGACACTGATTATCTCTTCATCACAGCATCTGTTAGTGGGTGGGATATTAGGGAGCAAGTGAACATTTTGTCCTCAAAGTTCATGTGTAAGAAGCAGGAAAAATGGGCATGCGTAAGGATTTGAGCTAGTTTGACAAGGGCCACATTATGATGGCTCGATGACTGGGTCAGAGATTATTGTGGGGTGTTCCCGGTCTGCAGTGGTCTGTTTCTATCAAGGAAGAAACAGTGGAGAACCGGCGACAGGGTCATGACCGGCTAAGGCTCATTGATGCACGTGGGGAGCGAAGGCTGGCCTGTGTGGTCCGATCAAACAGACGAGCTACTGGAGCTCAAACTGCTCAAGAAGTTAATGCTGGTTCCGATAGAAAGGTGTCAGAATACACAGAGCATCTCAGTTTGTTGCGTATGGGGACGGCATAGCCGCAGACCAGTCAGGGGTGCCCATGCTGACCCCTGACCCCGCCAAAAGCGACAACAGTGGCACGTGAGCATCAGAACTGGACCACGGAGCAATGGAAGAAGGTGGCCTGGTCTGACAAATCACGTTTTCTTTTGCATCACAGGGATGGCCGTGTGTGTGTGTGTGTGTGTGTGTGTGTGTGTGTGTGTGTGTGTGTGTGTGTGTGTGTGTGTGTGTGTGTGTGTGTGTACCTAAGCATTGTTGCAGACTATGTACGTCTTTTCATGGAAACGGTATTCCCTGGTGTCTGTGGCTCTTTCAGCAGGAAAATGTGCCCTTCCACAAATCAATTGTTCAGGTATAGTTTGAGATGTTGACTCATCTGGGGGGTATGCTGAACAAACAAGTCCAATCCATGGAGGCCCCACCTTGCAATGTACAGGATTTAAAGGATCTGCTATTAACATATTGGTGCCAGATACCACAGCACACCTTCAGGGGTCTAGTGGAGTCAACGCCTTGAGGGGTCAGGGCTGTTGGGGTTGCAAAAGGGGACCAATACAATATTAGGATAGTGGTCATAATGTTATGCCTGATTGTTGTATCTAAATACTAATACAACACACCTAGAACATGGCTATCTTGATATTCTTTATTTTAAGTTAATAGGTTTCATGTGGCATATTTTACAAGTGATGCAAGGTGGTGCACATTGTAAAAAATATGTAGACATTTTTTTCTTTTGGAAAGCCACTATGAATGAAGTCATATACACCTGATTTTTTCAAAGTTAAAATAAATGCATGTAAATGTCAGAATCATAATACATGTCTAAAGGAGTGAAGTGTGGCAGGTTATGAGCTCATTGATGTAATCCAATCGTTCTGCAATTGTATTCCAATCATTATTCCTGGTCAGAGGTTCATGTAAATATTTAGTTTGTATGTAATTGCACTTTCAATACTTCTTTTATAATGCTAACACTGAAGATATAGCTGGTTGTTTTCGTCTGACTGAAGACCTTAAGAAGCACACCATTTGCACACTCCTTGAAACTAAATGGAAAGTTTTCCCAGCTTCTCAATGTAATTTCCCACATAATAGCTGGCTAATTTATTATTTCGTGCATGTATCACGGTTTCTCTTCTGGACTGGAGACTATTCAAAAAATGAGTTCAGCAAAGTTAGAGCTGTCATGAAACTCAGACAAGTGGACGCGCCGATAACTGCTCTCATTTATATGTAAATGGAAATGGTAACCAATCAATTTCTCTCATTTGAATGAAGACTCTTGCCCCTGTGTGGAACCATCGATTTAACTCCAGGCCTGGTCAAAGACACCTCCTGAAAACTCACAGTAGCTTTGCAGAGATTTACCTGGGCTAAGTGTTGTCAACACAAGCTGTTTTGCATGATATGGACTGCAGTCTTTATGTCTGGCGTCTACTTTGTTTCTGTTTATGCGAAGTTCATGTTCAGTTAAATGAGTTAAGTAAGTTGCAAAAGATGAATCAGTGCTTTTGATTTCTTACTATAGGTGTCTATAGTGATTATTTTAAGAATCTTTTAATGAGTGAATCTTTTAAAGGGATACTTCACCGCATTTTCATTTTAAACTATGTTATTCCCTTAACTAAAACGAGTTGATACATACCTCTCTCGTCTCAGTGCGTGCACTTAATCGCTCTGACGCGCGGTGATGATCTGATAGCATGTAGCTTAGCCCACTAAGCCCAGTTCATTGACTATGGTACCAAACAGAGATCAAGTTAGAAGCCACCAAACTAGAGTGTGGATTGGGCCACATTTTTCAAGCTTTCAGAACAAAACATTAACGTAACAATTGAAATGCTTATTGAAATGAAAGTCCCTCTTACCATTTTTCTCAAACTGTATGGTTACTAAACTGCAGCATGGGATAATCTATCCATCAAAGTTTAGGCGAATCGAGGTTTTATGCAGAAAAAGGATTGCATCAACTGTGGATGGCTTCAAGGCTGTCCTCCTGCCAGCAGCGCTGAAGTTGCTCTTTTCGTGTATTTTACATTAATAGAAAATTAATGTTTAAATTTGGTGGGAAAATATTTCATAGATAAATATCTGTTCCATTGATACCAGCCTTCATTCATATTCATAAAAAGCAAAAGTTTTTTACATTAATATTGGTTATTTACTGTAAAATAATTGCATCATAAAACATTAAAAACATATAAACACGTTTTTAATTGTGATTAATAGCAATTAATCACAGAAAAATGTGTAATCAATCTTTTTTTTAAATCTTGTTAATCGATTGACAGCACTAAAAGAAAGTTTATAAAAATATATTATGCATGCACTATCTGTCTGCCTTTTGTATTTATTGCATTGCATATTGTATGTTCATGGATGACAGATGCTTTTGGACCTTTTTACACTTTGCTGAAAGTGGCTCTCCTATTGATTTTGTCCTATCAGTGTGGCTCTCCTAAAAAATAGTGAAGACCACTGGTCTATGGTATCTGACTGCCACTGCAACACATTTCCAGAATCTCACTTTCCTCTGTGCCTATAGGGCTGGGCCGATCTGGATATTTGCTGCGGGGCGAGGGCTCCGATTACCTCTCTCTTTTTGACCACATGTGTTTGCATCCCTGATATTAGAATGATTTCTGAAGGATCGCGTGACACTCTAGACTGGAGTAATGATGATAACAGGAAGACATTACAATTTACAATATATATATATTCACATAGAAAACAGTCACTTTAAATGGTCATGATATATAATTGTTTTTACTGTATTTCTAATCAAATTAATGCAGCTCTCAATTTTCAATTTGTTCATTTTTCTACGATACAACCAATAGTTAGCACAAATTTTCTTCCATCGAATGCATTTCAGATCATCATAACAGTAAATCAGCTCTTTCCCGCCAGTGTTTCTGCATTGAAATAACTCACCATCAGCGTCCCATCACCCACAGGTTTAATTATTTACAGTTCATTGACATGCATCCTCCCCAGCCTGTTTGTTGGTGAATTATTGATACCTGCCCATTTCGAGTTCAAAGCCTTGACGGTAAAACACGTCCGCCTCTTCCACAGTCACTCGGCACGCAAATCCAAACAAATCTTCATTTGCGGGACGTCTCACGCGCTTCAGTGCGCACAGAGAAAAGCAACTAAGATGTCAGAGAATGTCAGGCTTAAGGCGGATACAATATTTGTACTTGATGCATCGTGCTAGTTAGCACAAAAGCCTGCAGGAGCACTTTGTGAGACCTGGGTCAAAGTTCACACAAAGGGCCCTTAAGCTTGTGTTGAACGACGTACTTGCGAATGTTTGAAAGATCGCCGTGGGTTTAACAAGGTCACCCTCCAATCAAATTGATTGAGAGTTAATTTCAGTGCCGGACTCTTGATTTGCCGTCTATGAGAGTCCGACAGGCTCTTTGTTTGCTTTGTGTGCGGTTTCCATGGAGACAGCAGTACCGTTGTCATGCACCAGAGACCAGACTGAAGATGGTTCTCAAAGAAAAGATTTCAGCAAATGTTACAGACAGTGCTGTTCGTTTGACTGGTGTTCTTACTGATGATGCCAGTGACGTATAAAGGAGCGCCTGACAGTTCAATAGAGCAGTGCTGATGTGTGAATACAGTGTGAACGAGAAGATGCTCAGCTCAGTCCCAGCAGAATCTTGCAAGTGTTAGAATCAATATAAACTCAATTCCTGAAAAAAAAGACAATTCCTGAACTGTTTGCAATTATTATTATTGTTTGCCTTATTAGTACCTTCATCTAATTCTAGCATAATGGGACTTTGGATTATTCACTGTATCCCCCATAATTAGATAAGTCCACACATATCATTCTCATCCCATAGCTCTGTGTGACGTACCCACTGCTAGCCTAGTTTAGCACAAAGACTGGAGGTAAACGGCTCAGTCTAGCTACTGCTCAATAAGTGACAAAATATTGACACATTTTCATATTTCCATGTTGTCATGTCTATAGTTACATCATGTACTAAGACAGACAGAAAATGAAAAGTTGTGATTTTCTAGACCGATGAGAACTAAACTCTCATACGCCGTACCCTGAGTGGAGTAGCGCAAAGATATTACACAGTGCCTGAAAATAGGCTAACTTACGCCGACATAACCGACGTGAAAACCTACTAGCACAGACAGCATGCTGGGGATTATTTACAAGCGTTTTGTAATATCATTGCGCCGCTGCACCCATGGTAACATCACAACTTTTAATTTTCCGTCTGTATTAGTAAATGATGTAACTATACACATCACAACATGTAAATATGAAAATGTTAAGGTTATTTTGTCACTTATTGAGCAGTAGCTAGATGGAGCCGTTTACCTCCAGTCTTTGTGCTAAAGGGATAGTTCACCCAAAAATTAAAATGTGATGTTTATCTGCTGACCACCAGGGCATCTGAGATGTAGGTGTGTTTGTTTCTTCAGTAGAACACAAATGAAGATTTTTAACTCAACCGTTGCTCGTATAATGCATGTCAATGGGGTGTAATTCTATGAGAGTAAAAAACACACAGACATACGAATCCATATTAAACCCTGCGGCTCGTGGCGACACATTGATGTCTTAAAGCAGCACTTGGTGACTTTTGCTCTCGGGGTCCCCCTACAGTTGGGAAAAAATAATGTCCTCAACTACTGTCGTAAGATCTGTCATCCTACAACAGGGGATGCCATCGCGCGTGCATTTGTTGACATGACAACCCTGATAGCCCTGAGCTAGTGATGCGCGGGTCGTCTCATAACCCGCGGACCCCGTATGTCTATTTAATGGTCGCGGGTGCAGGGCGGGTTGTAAAAATATATACAGTGGTGCGGGGCGGGTCATATAAGTTCATAAAAGCATCCCGCGGGTTGGTGCAGCACTAACAGTTCCACTGAACACTGCAGGAGGAGTTCACATGCAGGTATTCTTCTGGCGGCGCGTCTGAAATGTCTTCATCCCAGTTACAGTCAGTGGCATATGTTTCAGCATGTCATATGAATATAATTTCATGGGTTTAATTTTTTTCAAACGCCCAATAATCGTGATGCTCACGTTTACAAGCCAGCGTCATTATAGTAGTCTATTGGTTAGCGTTTTACAGAATCTATATGATACTTCAGTTCAATGTTTGAGTGGTAGGTAATCACCGTAACAAGCAGGACAGCATCGGTCGGGCACGCCTCCTTCAGCTCACACCAACGAGCAAATGCTGGTCACATGTTGATCCTCGTCCGGCCTTTAATCCCATCACTTTTTCGTTTCCTCTTATTGCTTTCCTCCAACAAAACCTTTTCTTTCTTCTTTGTCTGTGCTGCTTCGGACATGACTATATTATCCGACGAACAAAGTTGGGCTCGCACGTCCGAATGTAAGGAAGTGTGGGTGTTGGTGGAAGTGACGTATATGCCGTAAAGCAGTCGAATTTGTAGTTCTTTTTGTTCTCGGGTTACTACCCGAAACCCGAAGTTTAAAAGTACGATTAAAAACGATACAGACCCCATCAAGCCATGGCAGACATGTCATTCAACTTATTGTGAGTCGATTTATCATCACAAGAGTCTTGAAAATATATTATGAAAAGTTACCTGGTGCTGCTTTAAGTGGGTGCGTCCGACAGAGTTATAGGATGCATGGAGATGAGAATGGTATGCATGGACTTAGTATCTAACTATGTCCAAACAATTCCCAAAAAATCCTTTAATCTGAATGCAGATCCATCCATCCATCCATCCACCCATCCATCCATCCATCCATCCATCCATCCATCCATCCATCCATCCATCCATCCATCCATCCATCCATCCATCCATCCATCCATCCATCCATCCATCCATCCTCAACCTGCTAACAAGCCATCATTCAAGTTAAATTTTGTTTATAAAACACATTCCAATTTTTATATAAATTGCAATTCTATAAATTATATGAATTGAATTTTAGTACTTTTAAGTAATTTTAGTTTTACTTACAGATTATGATTGCATTTAGTTACTTATTTAAGTGAGCTAAACAAACTTTATCTTCTAATGTTTTTGTGTCTATTTTTTTTATTTTTTTATTGTAAGTAATAACCTTATGAAAAACATTGCAGTCCTGCAATGCCCATCCAAAATTTGCCCTTGACTTTCCACATAAATATGTGCAGTATGAGTATGAGAGCTCAAGTGTGTGTAATTAAAGCTTGTGATGCGTCAGGTCCGACATTCGTTCTAAACTATTACCAATGCAGAATACACACACATACAGTTTAATGCATAATTTGTGCTTTTTTTGTTGTTGTTGTTTTTTTTTGCTGAGTACTTACTGCATATTTAACTGTTATGCACTAAAAGTAAACTCCTGCTGGATTAATGCAATAATGATTATTGTTGAATTTTAATTACAAAACAATACAATTGTTGCTAACAGAATGACTTTTGAGAATTCAAATTCATTTGGAGCTGTAAAAGGGGTCTGTGAAATTATAGTGGGACTGAAAAGCTGATGTTAATACCACAAACCACAGTGCCTGATTCTGATTCTGTGCTCACATTCAATTTCTTTGTGAGGTTGACCTTTCAAATGTGACCCATATTAGGGATGCGCAAAACTAGCCAACTAAGGAAGCCCAGTATAATTAGACTGGTTCTGGGTTCACCTGACCCGGATCGGATGTTTTTCTCAGGAGGCGTTTACAGAAGATGTGTTCTTGTCTTCTAAACAGCTATAAGGAGCACAGTGGAATCGAGGAGAATGCAGAGACAGTTTTTGACCTCTGCTTTGCGTCTGGGTTTATTTTTCAATAATGAGTGGCTGACTGTGTATAACACTCGTTAGTGTGTGTGTGTGTGTGTGTGTGTGTGTTTAAGAGAGAGAGAGAGAATATCTATCTGTTTTCGAAGAAAGCATGCGTGCAAGAGAGAAATAAAGAAACAACAAAGAAGGTCAAGGAGAGACTATAAGCAATTGAGAAAGAGATTCAGAAGAAAAAAAAACTGAGCAAGCTGAAGAAAACGAGCACGACAGATGCGGCAGGTCACGGCTGTCACAGGTGAGCGGAGTGAGCGATCTTTCTCTGGCTGCTTACCCCTGTTCATTTATTCTGGATCAATTTTATTGAGTTTCATCAAGTGAGCGCCGAGCTGCCAGAGACGATGGTTTGGCACAGCCGGCTGCGTGGCAGATGCTGGATTCTGATTGGCAGCTGGGCCATTCCATGGACGTCCATGCTGACAGAACATTGGCTTTGGTTCGGGAGAGCAGCTTCCAAAGTCGTGCAACTGAAGCAGAGATAACTAGGTCTGAACGGACCGCTATCGGTTTTCACAGCTCAAGGGAGGAGTGATACAGACACACACATGATTAAACTGAGCCCAGCATGGATCTTTACCATAAAAGCATACCATGGTATTCTTTAAAGGGGTCATGAACTTTTGTTTTATTGTTTTATAATGTTAGTGGGATTTTCACATCAAAAATGCTCAGAATTTAGAAATAAATGGCATTTATCTTACCCTGAATTTAGTACTCTGATTTGAATGCTTTTTTTATTAAAGGGGCGTGTCTGTTGTGTGACTTCAGTGTAAACGCCCACTGCTGCGATTGGCTGCTGTGAGCCCTCAGTGTAAACGCTCACTGCTGTCATTGGCTAGCATCTTTGTAAATGAAATAGCTAAGTATTACATGTTTAACTCCCTTGAAACCTTTTAAAAAGTTTTTACTATTACAGCTCTCAATGTTAACGACTCGTGAAAAGTGTTGATTATAGCATTATATTTAGATCTGTGGCATTATATTCAGATTGTGGCATGAAAGGTCGCGGCATTGAAGCCGATCTCAGACATGTTAATCTTACGAATGCAGTTATCTCATCATTGCAACTCTTATTTCTGAACGCCAACGAATGCTGTCATTATAACTAATTGTGCAAACACAATGTAAATAAGAGATTTGTTGATTTATTTCAGGAGTTTTGCTGAGTCCAGAACACTCACTGATAAACTCGTGCTGTTTGACGGACAGCTCCAGCGATTGTAAAGGGAGCGTTATTTCATCGCTTTCTGATTTACTGAAACAAAGACAAAGAACATCTGACTGTAAATTACATATCGGAAATTACATATCAGGCATATAGGCCTTCATATTATTAGGAAGATTGCATATGTACATATACCACCATGGTATTTTGGACATGTAGTAGCATAGTATTATTGAAAGTACCATGCAGTTTCAGTACAGTGTACCATGGCTTTACCATAGTACCTCCAACATCCTCCTTTTTTGTAAGGGAAACTATATGCATAAGTTACATTTTGTCAAGTGAACTCACATAGGAGCCCTCACATAATTATGAAAACACTCATGAATGACCCTGAGTGTCTGAATGTCTCTGTGTTCGCATTGGGATTCAGGTTGTGTGAATGTTTATGTGCTTATTAGACTGCTGATGGTGATTTGTACACACCGCGGACACATTGACGGTCAATATGACCTTTTCTCTCAGGACTAGGGCTGATGATGACTCTATGAGCCCAGAAATGTGAAAGAAATGTGTGTTTGTGTCCCGTGAGGTAAATAAGGGGCAGACAGCTGCCTTCAGTCAGTCAGCGCTACATGACCTTGTTTTAGGACACAGGGAACACCATCTGGAGTCCCGCACGCCTCAAAACAACAAGATACTTCCATAAACTGAAGGATTGGCCTTAAATATATAGTTTGCTGTTGCTTAATCACTTTCATGTGTGTATTACCTGTCGCCTTTGGCTTGGCTTGCTCAGTTGGGGACACAAAGATTTTGTTAAAAAGTTGTTCGACTAAATATACAATTCAAATGAATTAATTAGGTCTTATTTAATTCTATGAACTTTAATACTGATCTGCCAACATTGTCGCTATATGATAAATTAAAATAAGCTGATAAATGACCATTTTCTTCAGAACGACTGTACAGCCAAATCAAATTTTGTTGCAATATTGTCCGGTTTAACACTGGGAAGCTAGCCTGACGTGGTCATACTCAATTCTAGTCAGAATATGAGTTTGAAACTGCTCCATTGGGCTGTGATTATGGGGTGTGTTTCAACCGAACCAGGAAAGACCTCAATTGGACAGACCTACAACCAATCAGAGCAACGAAGAGATGCATCGTCAAATGTCAACATAGCTCAACTGCACTGTGTTGCCAAGTCCGCGTTTTTTTCCGCGGATTGTTTTCTATGTCCGCGGGTTAAAGCGACTATTATGTGGTATATACCCATGAGTGCGAATTTTAGCAGGCAACCTTGCCAAAATAACAGACATTTTACCCCACAAACACCATTTTTACCCCGGAGAACCCCCCGAGAAGCTATTGTTTAGGGCTAGTAGTTGGCAGGTTTTGTTGTAAAAACTTGGCAACCCTGTCTGCACGCGCGCTGGAATCAGGCTAGAATACACGATCTTTGCGGTGTTGTAAACAAATAAAATAATTTAATGATACACAGAGTACTTACCCAACATGATCATCATTTCTGAGAGGAATTGTGAAGGTGAATGCATATACAAACAAGCTCTCCGTTTAGGATTTGAAAAATATATAATCCAAGCCCCTTTGATGATGTGATGATTACGTTACTGTCGATCATCTGTCTGTCATCGTCTAAAGCCCGCCCTGATGATTTCATTGGTCCGAACTGTTTCTGTTCGGGGATAATTACTCCTCTATGGAGCGAGGCCATGTACATAAGGCTGGACATTTGTATCTTATACTTTGATGGTTGGATTAATGGTTATTATTTTTATTTAAGAACCCAGAGATTGTGTACAGTGGATCAGAAACAAATATTGAGCATGGTGTGAATAAGAAAAAAACAGGCATGAAATCCGAATAGATGTATATATGTTCACAATGTTCTGAATCTTGAACACGGTTTCCCGACTAGCCCCCGCCCACTGTGAGATCTCATTGAAACATTTCATGCTCTTATTGATTGTGTCACGTTATGTCAAATCTTCTCATTCAGCATAAATTTGATTTAGAACCATGCATACGCAAACATATTCAAATGCGTCTGTTTTTTGTTTTTTTTAATCATCCAGTTTAATCATCCTGCGTCTGTATGAATTTGATAAGACACGTTGATTCACGCTCCATTAGTCAGAGGTCCAGTAAACGCTTTGTTATTGAACTTTTACACAGTCAAAAGCACCTGAGGAAAAGCTAACGACAGTCGTTTCAGTCTAAACACATCAGGCTCAGAAAATCAGTGCTGCCGCATTTAGAGAACATTTAACATTCCGACTCAGTATTTCCAAATATGACTGCGTTGGTCTTGTTAGCGAAGCCGCTTTAAAAGACATCTGCACATCTGAAAACATCTCCGCTATTTATGTGTGTATCAGGACACTTTTATGGTGTTTACCTCCTCTGTTGCCATTTAGATTTAGTGAGGCCATTTTTCACAAATCATAAATGTTTAATGACACATTTACGTTAGCAGGGAAAGCTTATCGACTGTGACATTAATCTGATTTTTTTTTAGCAGTCGTTGCTCATATCCAGTAAAAGCTTTCTTTCCCTCTGCATCTTAGAAAATGAATTACTGAACTTGCTATTTCTCTGTATTTTTAACTCTTTTTTTAAATACATTGATTATGTCTGTAATTTGTAACACATGAAAATAATATGTGATCAAATACATGATAACGTGATGCATATTTCCATATTTTAATGGAAAAACATGTTCACTATTTATTTATTTATTTATTTATTTATTTATTTATTTATTTATTTATTTATTTATCTATTTATTTATTTATTTATTTATTTATTTATTAAATCAGCATACAGACAATAATGCATCCTTAAATTATATTTCACAAATATACATTACAACTTAAATAATATACCACTGCTTTTTGTCTTTTTTTATACATTATAGTATGAATTCTTTCTTACAAAAAAATATTGTTGGGTCAAATGATTTTGTGAGATATTTTAGAAATTGTACAATGAAAAAAATAATATTCATTATAAAAATCAAAATATAAAGTTGTAAATGTACAGACCTCGAATCTCAATAACAACTTGAAACATGTCCGTGCAAAACATTTCCAATCCCACATATGGAGAATCGATTCATTTGTTTCCGGATTCCTCGTCGTGTTTCTTCCACAGCTGTTTAATTCGTACATCTCCAGAAAACATCCCAAAAAAGTCCTTGATCCCTCACGTCCCAGAGCGGCCATCAGTTTCATCTGTCAGCCCTGTTACCCCGAACGCCGGTGGCCCATATTGCATTTGTTGGTCAATCTACTTCCTTTACAAATCAGCCTAATCCTGGAGGCGTCCCGTCCGGAGTTTGCCCTGAGGTGCCGCTAGATAAGCAGCCAGAAGTCCCGGTCTTCGACATTGCTAATTACACAAGAGAAAGTGTCGAGATCTTGTGAGATATGCAAGAAAAGGTGGGGGCAGCGTTGTGTGCTTTAAAATAATGTCTCTCCAGCTGTTGTTTGCTGTCAAAGGTGGGGCTGGGACAAGACAGATAGCGGCCCTCTGAGACCCTGAGTGATTTAGGATGTACGTTACTGTGTTCAGCACACCAGAAAGGCCCTGTTTGCCTGCATTAGTGCTTATGTAAAGGGCACCTCCGTCTCATGCTTATCTATATGTGATTGTCGTACTGGTCTAATGCATCATACCTGCATGAATGCTCATATAGATGTGATAATGCACAGATCATGACTCAAACGCATGGTTAACTGCGTTTTATATTATTCTACACAGACATAAATGTGGATGGATAAGCACACATATAGTCAGGCAATAATGCTCCAGCAGGATTAGCAGAACAACCAAAGCATCTCTCAGAGGCTGTGAATCACTGAGAGCTAGATCTTATACTGGCATTATTTGATTATGTAGAGAGAGTGCTGTAATATATGCAGTACTGTATGTGCACTGTAAAAAGTTGTACCCTGCAACTGTTGCATTAAATGCTACCTGATCTTACCCTTAAATGTCAGTGTGTTAGTCTAACATATCGATGTAATATATCTAGGTTAATTCAGTACTGTTAAAATATATATTTTTTATTTGTTTAAAATCAATTAAATTAGATGTTACCACATGAAGCACATTTTTAGGCTGCCATTTTGTCAGTGTGCAAAACCTTGTCATTGTCATGACAAGTCAAGGTGAGGCTTTGCATGGCAGGTAGATCATATCAACACAATTATTTGTTGCAGCATGATGGCCCGCAGGAAGAAATGGTGGCAGCAAATCATTTTCTAAATGAGTGAGTCATTTAATCATTCACTCAAATGATTCTTTCAAAACGGCTGATTCATTTAGAGACAAAGACTGACCCTGTGTCCCAATTCGCATACTATCCATAAAAAAATAGTATTCGAAAATAGAATTACTATGTCCCAAATATTAGTATGTTGAAAAGAGTATTCCAAAGATACCCGGATGGTTTACTATTTCCGGTCCGAATTCGAAGTATGAATCGATGGGCACTCCAACGGCTGATATCCACTGCGAGGTGGACGGGTTTTCGATTAGTACTACAAACGTGGATAAAACGTGTTAAAAAACTACAAACATGGAGGATGTGCGAGTCCGGCGGTTAAGTAGAGAAGTTTAGATAAAGGGGTTTGAGTGACCAACTATCAATATTTAAGCTGACAAAAATATATTTATTCAGTGTTGTCCACATTATATTTCACCAGCCGCAGCATTGTGAACTTTTTAAATGACACGTTTGGCCATTAACTTTTAAATGCATCATTATATTTAAACTGCAAACACATGAGGAGAGTCTTTGCATTAAAGACCCACACATGGCGGATCAACGAGCGGCTACATTTCTCTCCGATACGGTAGGAGATTAATCTGAATGTGGAGGATTTGAACTGTGACGAATCTGACGATGATTGACAGGGCAGATAAACGGTGACGGGATGCACGTAACTAAGCGACAGAGTCCGTTAAAGATGGCGAAGTAGTATGTCCCGAAGTTTGCATACTTTTCGGCTACACACTCGAAAGTATATTCTTTTTCTTCACAAAAAGAGTACACACTTTTAGGACGTAGTATAAGTAGGCGAATTGGGACGCAGCATGAGTCATTGAGTCTTTTTGTTTAAAAATCAAATCAAAATCAACTGGCAATACTCAAATAAATCTGTACGCAATTGGATAGTCCTTCAACCAATCAGACCACAAGAGGCGTGATCAACAGGCAACACCCATCAACTCTCTATCCGTCATCGTGTTAAACCCACCAATAGCGTGTCAGGGTGGATAAGCCAGTGTGTGATTGTTTTCCGCAAAAGCATAACAGAAGCTGTAGAAATGAATGCACGGGTTTTCAGACTGAGTTGCCGGGTGACATCACATCACCGGCAGATCAGGCTGGGTTTACCCAGTCTACATTTTCAGGGCATTGTGTATTCATTTTGGTGACATGTTTGCCCCAAGCCCTCATTAGTTTTTGACCCTGTTTTGTGCAGCCTTGGTCAGTATAAGAGTATAACCTCCTTCAAAAACATAAAAAGAACATTTACTTTTGAACGTTAAGGCATATTGCCAATATTTTATTTTATTATAGTATCTATTTTACTGTGCATGCATATACATATGTCATACAATGTGAGGAATGCTCACAGAAAAAAATAAAAATAATTATATATATATATATATATATATATATATATATATATATATATATATATATATATATATATTTTTTTTTTTTTTTTTTTTTTTTATTATTGCCAATATATATATATATATATATATATATATATATATATATATATATATATATATATATATATATATATATATATATATATATAATATATTGGCAATTTTAAAAAAATATATATATTAGATTTTTTTTTTTTTGTCATTCTAATTCCCCAGGATATACTCTATTAAATAATTTTCAAAAATCAAAAATATCCTTGGGATACTGTCACATTGAAGTACATGTAAATGAAGTATTCACATAATTTTTTTATTGTTTATCACAAATGAGGCAGAATGGATTCCACATTAAAATGACAAAAAAGGCTTTGATGAGAGCAAACATTTAGTTGCTAATTATTGCACAGTTTGTTGATACATCAATTGATGAATTCTTCAAACCCTTCTTGTAAAAGGCAAGACCTTGACAATAAGATGAAGCGATCCATGTTTCATCCATTTATTCAGCCCCCTTCAAGGGAATCGCATGCAACGGTGGTGGGAGTTTTAATTGGCCAGTTGCATTGCAGCAAAACCTCCTAGTGCACCTCGTACCGGAATCTTCATGTGTGCGTACGGCAAGGTGCACATCGTCTTCGGAGAGCTCTTTGGCTTAGCTAATGGGGTTATTGATCATTTTGACACAGCCGACATTTCTATAAGCCCCATGAAAGGCCTGCTCAAAGTGTAGCGCATCACAACCGGAATGCATTTAGATTACTTCATTGGGGCTCTGAGTGGCCAGTGCCTGCAGAAGATAGCATTCTCAAACGTCCCATCATTGCTGGCCTTTAAAGGACACTTTAAAAAAAAAAAGAAAAAAAAAAAATATTTGTCACAAAACTCTTTATGCTGGTTCTCTTTTTCCCGAGTCCTTCTGCCAGATTGCCTGTGAGCTCTGGCTTCAGGTGCAGAAAAATCCCATTGGCCGACCTGATGAGGTGCTGGCGAGGAAATTCAAGCTCTTCTGGGAAGTAATAAAGCAATCTGAATGTCATCTCTATATTGGCTTTAGAGGTTATGGAGAACTGTCCCACAGAAAGGCCATGGCCACTGGCAAGAGTCTAGTGTAGAGTCCTCTAGTGCTGATTTATAGTGAATTAAATTGAATTAGCTAATGTTAATAAAAACATTTAAAATTGTATCCTATTGATATATTGTTGCACTTTCATGTAACACTAAGATAATAAAAAATTACCACTGTGGCAATGTCATTATTAAATTCGGGCTCAAAATATGTGAACATTAAATCGTGTAAAAGATTATAATGTGTCCTTTAATGGGTGGTTATTTTGATACTTTAAAGGGATAGTTCACCAAACAATACTTTAAAAAAAAAGACATCATTTACTCACCCTCAAGTTGTTCCAACCATGTAATTATCCCTTTAATTTATTCATTCAAATGGATGGATGGATAATTTACACAGCATAAAATTCGAATTAATTTGTGTCATTCAAGAAAAACTACTTTTGATGGTGCTTGAAAATCCAGTTTATTGAGATTGTTTCAGTTTGATCATGTAATCAACCAATCTGAACCACATCTTAAAGCCATAATGCACATAAGAAGACAACGCATGTCCAGCTTTCTCCATTGTGTCAGCATGTTGTAGAGCGTAAGTCTTTTGGCAGTGTGCTTAAGCATGCATCGGTAGATGATACACGTCCTGAACACACAATCCGGTCTAGGTCCCTATCATAGACCCGGCGCAAGGCAATGTCAGGTGCGATGCAAGTGTTTTTTGCTACTTTCATTCCGACACAGTCCTCATTTTCATGTCCAGCACCACGTTGTTTAAAAAGCAAATGCACTAACGTCCATCTGTTCACCCATGGGTGTGCTGGTCTGAAAACCAGGTGTGTGCAGGCGCATTGTTGGAGTGTTGCTATTGAGGAACTGAAAACCTGCTCTAAAATCAGTAAACTGCAACTGGCTTTTAAAGGGAATGGAAGATGAGACTCTGATTGCTTAAGTGCACATTACGCTCGAAACACACCCATGACTCATTAAGAGACTGGGGACAAAACGTTTAGACCATGTGCCTGGCACTCCGACTGCTTTTTTCCGTCGTTAAACTAGCAAAAGTTGATTCAGACACCCTAAGAGCACCTGCGCTATGAGCTTCAGACATTAAAACAGGGCCCTTAATCTCTCTCAGTGTGAACAGTCAGTCCTAAAGACTGCATTTGGAAAAGAAAAAACAAATCAATTTGATGTGATGTTGTGCCAAAACTAAATGTTCCTCTCTCAGTGCCAAGTTAATAAAACATGACGTCACGTATCACTCAACTGCACTTCTGAATGGATATGAGAGGTTCTGCATGCTATTCTTGTATTCTAATAGTATCATATACATTGCAATACTGTACATGCAGTTGTATGCATTGTTTTTAATACAGCACTTCTAAAGCCTCATAATGCTGGAGTAAAAAAAAAAACCTAAGGTGAAAATACCCAACATGTATATAATTTGCACATTTACTGCGCAAACACATTTAATCACATAAGTACAATAAGTGACAGACAATCAGAAACACAAAATAACCCCTGACAGGGTGATCAAGACCATGATGTGAAATGGGGAATTAACAAACACATCTACAGAAATAGCCCCGGATTCACAGACAAAGCTTTTGTCTAGTCTGAGACTAAAATGCATCTTTCAACAGTTTTAAACTGCGACCGAAAGCAACTTTCACTGACAGATATTAAAATATGTCAGTACCATTTTTGTTTTGTCTCAAAACACACACCAGTAATGTTCCTTTCTTAAGCATGTTTATAAAAACTACTTACATTCCCTAATTAAATGAATCCTGGCTTAATCTAAGCCCTGTCATAAAACAATAATTTCAACGTTCATGTTTTTTTTTTTTTTTTTTTTTGGACATGCCAGGGGGGAAAATACATTTTTCGATATAAAGCGTCTGAATGCACATTATTCTGATAAGATACTGATTTACTGCACATAAAGCATCCAAAATAAATGCAACAACAAATGGTATTAGTCTTATTAGAGGAGATAATGATGCCCAGGCTCTGTTGACTATGATAATTTGTATTAAAGTGAAGATCTAATCTAAACACCCCCTACGGCAATGCCTGAAAACATGTTGTTGACAGTATTTTATTTCACTTATAGTCAATATCTCCTTCTAAAACGAATACGAATCTGAATCATATCCGGCAGCTGACCTGTACTTTGTATGGTGAGATCATTGTGAACTGTCTCGATCCTGCATCACGTACCTTCGGCCAGCATCGAAATTAAGGCTCTGACGAAGCTCTTTCATTTACTGAAGCTGGGCTAATAGGCTTGTCAGACTGTACGATAAATCACCCGTCATCCACGTCAGACCCGAGCTCTCTCCCAAAGCTGCCCGCCGCAATCAACCTCTGTCAAATAAAAGCCGCTTTGTTTCGTGCCTTGGGGAAACGGGGCGAGATTAGGTCTTTGATTGACACGCGTTGGGTCAAAAGGTTCTCTCGTGTTGTTGGATTGCAAAAACAATTATATATCTCACTCGGTCTCTGCTCTCACTTAATAAAAGCAAATCTCCACTTTGAGATATTCATAGCCATCGGAGACAATTAAAAATATTTTTCATAATGCTCCTCAATAATTTATTGCAGTAAAATAAGACAAACATTTATGCAATCTCCCGTCACTGCTTTGCCAAACGTTTCTGCAGCTGTGTTTAGTCTGTTTTCATGAAGAATAAAGACTAATAAATGAAAAGATTTTTGCGTGCGTGTGTGTTATTTGAAATTATAAATCAATTTTGAATGCCAAATAAACATTTAGCAATGAAAGCCCTGTTTGGCTGGAGAAGAAAATAATTATCCTAGTATGAGATGGTTTGCAGGAGGAGATTCCTCTGGTCGAATGGCCTTTATTACTGTTACATCCTTTGCTTTCCCATCTTGAGCTACATTTCTTGCCTGGATTCATTATGGTCTGATTCTTCATCATGGTGTGATTTACTTGTTTACATTAGCATTTTTATGCTCTGTGCTTTCACTGACCCAATGGCGAAGTCTTGTAAGTGTCACGCTGCATTTCCGGTTACCCGTGTTTTGGTTTTGACATTCTGCCTGGTTTTCTGTTGTATTTTAACACCTCGTAGCATATTTTGCAAGTAACTTGGTCGCCCTTTCTCTCTTGATGGTCCTACACAGTAGGCTTCTTTCCCATTGCTTCATTTTGCGAAATATGTTTGTGTTGGCATGTGTCGACACGCCCCGTGAGTTAACAAACACAGCTGCTTCTTTTTTAACCATGTGGCAAACAAAAGCATTAAAAAAACCCAAACAACTTTAAACTGTTTAACTGATAGTATTAATCGGTCAAAATTATTGGTTAAAAAATATTTTTAAAAATCGGTTAACGGTTACAGTCAATATGAGCATCCCTAATAGAAACAAAAGCTTTATGTAACACAGGATTATTTAATTGATATACTATCAAATTATATCATTCCCTAAATGATAAAAGCTGTCAATAAGAGATGTAAAAATAATTAAAATTAAATAAATGCATGCAAATTCGTTCTAGAACAATCGTCAGTGATTGACGAATGAGAGCTCTTCGTCAGTTTGTGCCGTGCGTGTCAATGAGAATGCGCAATGACAGAAGAGACAACCTTGATGAGGAGAGCAGACGTGATCGATCAACGCGATCCAATTCTGATCCAAAAGTTGAAATGCTGATCCGAAAACCCTCCGAAGAGTATGAGGAAGTTTAAATTTTAATTACTTCGATGCATTCTGAGTAAGAGAGTCGACAGAGTAATACGTCCTATTAGTTCACGACGCCATTTTATGGTCGCGCACGCCTGTAATCGAGGTGCGCCTGTGTAAGTAAAGCGCTATTGATTCAGAGGCCAGATTTTTTCCTTTCTCGTTTCTATTTTTTTTTCTTCTTTCTTCTCTCTTTTCTTCTTTCTTGATTCTTGGAACCGTGACACCCGAGCGATCTTCTGTGACACCCTGTGAACTTCACGTTTGATGGCGAGCCAAGCAAACCTTTAGCAGAGTAGAAGATTCGTTGTGGAGAGGCGAGGATATGCTTTCTTTGAGTCTTCCAGTTCACTTCTAGTGAAGAAAGACGTTTCGATCTAAAGATCTCTGAAGGGTGTATGGTCATCCATAGACCAGATCCAGACAGTCAAAACTTTATGAGAACACTTAAGGTCTTTTGAGAGACATTATACTTCTCTGTGTATTCTTTTCTTTGATTTATTTTTTTGATGTACTGAATTGACCGGTCTGTGTGTATATTTAAAGGGAAAAAAACGAGTGCACTCAAAGGGAATTTTCAGTCAGTTTTTATTGTTTATAGTCCATGTGATCTTGTAATGTACTTTCTTTTATTTGTTTAACTTTCTACCTTTTCTTTTAACGTGAAATCAATTATACTTTTATTTCAAATTGAATCTTGTGTCTGTCTGTTGCTTCTCAGTATAACCCGCTACCTCCTTAGTGATCCCTAAAATCTTCTGACTAATCCAAATCCTAACTATATTACATAGTTAGCAATCCATTAAACTATTTCTAATTCTTAGACGAGTGTTACATTTACTATATAAAAGATTAATGAGGATTAAGTCATTCGTGACAGACGTGTGAAACGTCCATTGAGTGAAAACAATAGACTGTGAATTGAGCAGTTGACTAGACTGCAAGTATGTGTTTTACAGGCCAACAAATCAATAATGATAAACATTTTCTCTTAGCCTTTGCTAAAAACTCACATCACATGCCATACAATATGCTTTATAAAATGCATGATTTTAAATGACAAAGTTTAGATCCCATTTGTCTAGCGCGTGTCCCATAGTTTACGCATTAGGTCAATGGGCAGAGTATTTGGTCTTTTGTGGCTGTTTGACATATTCAACCACATGATGAAAGCAATCCAGTGTAATGTGTTTTCGACTACCTCTGGAAGTGGGCGAAAGTGGACAAGCTCAAAATGTTTTAGGACACGTTTACACCTATATTTAGTGTTGTCCACTTTTCTTCCAATTGACCAAACATATTTTAATACTAGTTGTGGGGCCCAGGAGACGTAAATATGATATTAAAAATGTCCTTAGGGACTAAGATTCAGAAATATTTTGAACATGTAAGCCTTTTAACCGAGGCATTAATGCACATGTTTTGTCAGTGATTGCTACTCTTTGTATTATTAGCAGGAAGTGAAAAAATAAACAAGCACAATCAGGGCAACAGTCGCTGGCAGTCGGGGGGCGATTGGCCACTGTGCCCTTCATGACTGACAGTCAATGGTGGCCTGTCATTGTTTTCAGCCCATTATTACAGCTACAAAGAGCACCCAGTACCACCGGCTAATGGTAGCTTTAGTGACAGTAAATGCCAAACAAAGGCCTACAAAGTGTATGTTAGGGCACATGGTCAAGGCCAAGGCGGTCAGAATTTGTAGACCTTAACATGTTTACAATTCCAGTAATACTTGAGGGCCTCTACGCTATTGTTATTATATATGAGTAAAATGTCACTCTGTTTCTGGATATTATTGCATAGCACTTCAAGTGCTGTTTCTGTTGTGTAATAAAAGTTCATTTTATTATCAATTATTTATTTATTATCTGTAAGGATTTCTGGGTCAGCACCATCCAAAAATGAAGACTATTGACTATAGTAGCTTGTTTCTGATCCAACCAGAATCTCTGGAGCAGATTCCAATGCCACTTTAACAACATATTAAAGTATTATATTCCTGCTCAATTGTTTTACAATTTAGGTGATATAAGAATTAAATAGATTTGATGTGATATTTTTAAGCTGAAAAAAGTTTTTAATGTAAAATGTCGTATATTTCAATAGTATTACTAATTGGCTATATATATATATATATATATATATATATATATATATATATATATATATATATATATATATATATATATATATATATATATATATATATATATATATATATATATATATATATATATATATATATATATATATATATATACACTTTATTTTACAGTATGTGCACTAACGTACTTACCCAAGAAAGACATAAGGTAACGTGGTTTAAGGTTAGGTTTAGGGGTAGGTTCAGGTTTTGTACATATAATAACTCAGTTATTGCAATTACTATAATAAGTACAAAGTATGTACATGTGGAAGAGGACTTTAAAATAAAGTGCTTAAGCCTTGTGCAGTTTCAGTAAAACTACGATACATAATAACTGTATATAACTGTACAATAACTGTAATTCACCCCAACCAGCTCCAACAAAAACTTGCCTCAGCACTTTCTAAAACACATACTTTTCAAGAAGCAAATGCAAATGTGTCTGATAGTTGATGTGATCATGGGCAGCAGTGCAAAGTTGATTCATTTGATCTCATTTGTATATTTTGTTTTGTATAAATGGGGTGGCAGTGGCTCAGTGGTTCATGTAGGTTGTCTTCAAACCGAAAGGTTGGTGGTTTGATCCCCGGTTCCACCTGACCAAGTGTCGAAGTGTCCATGAGCAAGACACCGAACCCCAGCTGCTCCCGACGAGCTGGATGGCGCCTTACATGGCTGACACCGCCGTCGGTGTATGAATGGGTGAATCTGAGGCAAAATGTAAAGCGCTTTGGATGGCCTTAGGGTCTGATAAAAGCGCTATATAAATGCAGTCCATTTACCATTTATTTAAGTAACAAAACAAAGAATCGCTAAAATGACTTACTACAAGGGTCTTCTTCAACAAACATTCAACAGAAACAGCATGCTGCTACTTCCTTGAAGAAATTAAAACTAACCTAGATCAGGGAGGAGTGGTGGGTGCAGTTTTTCTGGATTTGAGTAAGGCTTTTGACACAGTTAATTATGATATACTATTAAACAAACTGTCAAATTATGACCTTTCTATAGACACACAACATTGGATCAAATCTTTCTTAAATGGCCGACAGCAGTGTGTACGGGTGAATAATACTCTATCCCCATTTAAAGCATGCACCCTGGGAGTGCCACAGGGATCAATTTTAGGGCCGCTGCTTTTTAGCATATATATTAACGACCTTCCGTCTGTATGTAAAAATGTCAATTTGATAATGTATGCTGATGATGCTGTGTTATATACTCATGGGAAAACTGCTACTGAAGTTGCAATGAAATTAACTAAGGAAATGCAAATCGTTGTTAATTGGTTACAAAACTCTTGCTTGACTTTAAATGTTGAAAAGACAGTAACTATGTACTTTACAAACAGGAGTAAACTTAAAGATTGTCCTGACATTTTAGTAAATGGGCAAAAAATTAAAAAGGTGAATGAATTCAAATATTTAGGGGTTACCCTTGATAATGCTCTTAGTTTTAAAAATCATGTTAAAAAATTGAGTAATACACTGAAATTTAATCTCAGAAACTACAGACACATAAGAAACTCTCTTACTGTTGATGCATCACATATATATTTAAATGCAATGATTCTCCCACATCTTTTTTATTGCATGACAAGTTGGTCTCAAGCATGTAAAACAGCCATAAAACCACTCGAATCATTATATAAAAGTGCTCTTAAAATTCATGATAAAAAAACACGTCAGTTTCATCACTGTCATATACTCACCAAATATAGTTTTTTGAATTTTGAAAATGTAATAATGCACACAAATGTATGTTTGTTGTTTAAAATCCTTTATAATTCAACTGCTCCTCCTTTGAAAAAAATGATCAAACTTAACTCAGAGAAAAAAATAAGAGTTACCCGATCAGTTACTAGAGGTGAATGTAGTGTTCCTAAACGCAGGACTTCTTTTGCCAAATCCTCATTTTCTTTTGTTGCCATAAAGCAATGGAATTTACTTCCAACAGAGCTAATTCATTGTACGGATTTTAAAACATTTTCATGTCTCACAAGAAATTGGATGTTGTCACAGCAAATTTGTAGACATTTGTGAGTGAGTGTGTGTGTGTGATGGGGGGGGGGGGGGGGGGGGGGCATGTTATTTTGGAAAGGGTGGTGGGAGGGGGTACATTGTTTTACAGGATGTTGAATTTTGTGTATTTAAAACTCTGTAATTGACATTTTGCACAACTATTTTAGTAACTGTTAATTTATTGTATGTTTCTATTTCTAGCTGCCCA
Organism: Pseudorasbora parva; assembly: GCF_024679245.1. NCBI lineage: Eukaryota > Metazoa > Chordata > Actinopteri > Cypriniformes > Gobionidae > Pseudorasbora > Pseudorasbora parva. The sequence goes on from NC_090175.1 coordinate 54,389,918, forward strand.
GGGACTACGGGTGGAAAATAGCAATTTGCTAAAACCCGGTGCAATGCATCTCTCCTTGTTATAAACAAGGCTAATGTTTTTATTGTGCACTGTCCCAGTCTCAAATAAAAGTAATAATAATGATTTTCAGGTTTGTTTCAGGTAATTAAAGCAACATGTTTTCAATAACGGAAGAATATGTAAAAGTGTGGGATATGAGGCTAATATTACAATAATTAACATGATAATAAACAGCGGCAAGACTTTTCCTCTTAGTGACACGACAGCTAGATTCAGATTGTAACAAGACAACAAAACGAAATATAAAACACAACCCTGCCTCTTTTCTCATGTTTCTGATATCTGATGTTTAACCACATCAGAGTCAGCGGCAGACGTCAGAAGGTCTAGCTGAGGAAAGGCTGCTCTCGGCGGGTTAACGAGCGCTGAGCACCCGCTGATTGAGCTCACAAAACGGCAGATCAAATTGTCAAATATGCGCTCTCTTTATAAACAAACTACATATTTAATCATTAAACAAGTACATTCTCGCCTGAAACAGTCTTAAAACTACATTTTTTGACACATTAACAGTAGTATTTTTTGATTATTTTAAATTTTTCTTATCCGCTATTGATGCCTGCTGGATGGTGCCAGATGCATTCTGGGATGTCTCCTCTCGATGCGTCCTCGATAAAAGGGGCGGATCAAGGACACATCCAGGGATTTGAAATGTGCTTGGCTAGATGTGAACTTTCAATTAGAACAGTACTTGGGCAGCGACACGAGAACGCAAGTACAGACAAGTACGCATAATGAGAAACGGCCAGAGACAAAAGATCATGTGACAAGTGCAACAAAAACAACAGAAACAGATTTGTAACATGTTCAAACTTTGCTAAAGTTATTGTTTTGAACAAGTACTAACTGAGACATTAAAAACATGTTAAAGTTTGTTTATCAATGCTGTGTGTCTTTTTTCCCCTCTGTCTGGGTAAAAAGACCATTTATGCTTTTTAAACAAAATTAACCACTTTTATGATTTATTTTCACACAAAATCTGTTGCTCCATAAATTCTGCTGTCATAAACTATAAGAGTAATGAAAAGCATATTGTTTCTTAAGGCATGCATTTAGCTCTGTTGTACCCTATAACATGGCAATGCCATGTTTTCTGTAGCATGGTACCTTGTTTTTACCTTAGCGTTCCATGTAAATACCATGGTGTGTTTCAAACATCCCATCACTGTACCATGGTACGAGCACAGTATTTTGCTGTAAGGGAGGCTGTAAGGTTATGCAGTGCTTACATTAGCGCAGCGCTCAATACTACACAATAGACTGTACAAGGATTCTGAATTATAGAACACACGTAGAGTCCTTCAGAGCGTGCCGTTTTTGTAGAGATCTAAGTTAGACGTCAGAGCTAAAAAATACATGTCAGCTGAGTCTCTCAAGCTAAGGAGATCTGAATTGGATTTCTGAGTTGTGAAAAGTGCTTTATAACAAAAGACAGGCATTACTTTTACTTTTGTTTGAGTCTCAGTTGAGCATCTCAACTAGTTCTTCCACTGCCATTCTCCTTCCTCTTTATTTTTCTGCAGTCCTTTAGCTCAAATGAATGACGAATATATCTCCATCCATCAGTGAGTTTATAATCAGTGCCCTGTGTGTTTGTGTATTCACTGGTGAATTATATTAAATGAGGGTCGCATGAATTGATAGATTAGTCAGACTGCTCTGCTGTTGGCAAGCATTGAACTTTCTGTTTTCTGTGTATGCACATGCATGCATATTAAAACTTAAACACGTGACAGACACTGCACATAAAGCAATGTGTGCTACCCATTTAACTTCTGTAATGAGATGCATTATCAAGAGAAAAAGGATATTCAATATGAAAATACATTTGGTTTTATTCATTTGATCAAACGCCCTTCCTTTGTAACGCTCAAATTTCACATTTTGAAATTTGAAAATGAAATGGGGGGGGGGGGGGGGTATGCAATTATAAGGACAATCATTTGTTTTGTTCCTGAGTAAACTACGAATACAAATCAAACATGTAAAAAAAAACTACAAATATGGCGGATGTGCTTGACCGATGGTTAAGGTTTAGATAAAGGGATTTGAGTGATTAATAGTCAACCTGATGAAAATATATTATGTTATCGTTATATTTCATCTGCATCAGCACTGCATACTTTAATAAAGATATGTTTGGTCACTTTAAGTGTGCATCTTTTAAATGCATCATTATGCAAACAAATGAGTAGTAGTAGTATACTACTACTATCTGTTTATGTTTCCCACAAAAAGCTAGATCATATTAGTTTCAAATAACATCAGGGTTAGAAATTATTTAAATTTGGGGGTGAACTATTCCATTAATTTCTCTCCCAATAAGATTCAATAGTTTTATGATTTATGGTTTCATGGTTTATACATACACACATATACATACTGTACATGTAAATATACACACTGTAAACAATTATTTAGAAAAAAAGTTACCTGGTTGCCTTAAAATTTTGAGTTCATTGAAATTGAAATTTTGAGTTAATACAATGAACATTTTTTGAGATTCGACAACCTTTATTAAAATATTATTAAAAGATTGTGTAAGCATATTGGGTAATTGTGTGTGTTTTATTTCTGATGACGCAGTGAAACATGCCAAATAGTGCTATTTTCATGATTTATCAATTTTTTTATGTGGTTCAGATACAAAAATATTTTGAGTTTCTATTTACTAAACAAATTTCCTTCATTGTATCAACTCAAATTTTTAATTTCAATAAACTCAACATTTTAAGGCAACCATGTTACTTACTTTTTTTAAGTTAAACCAACAAAAAACAACCAATTTTTTTTACAGTGCATACATACATACACACATGCATACATACCAAACAAGATTGGAGGGGTATTTTTACATGTTCAATTCAAAATTGTACATTCAAAATGTTATGTCTTAATATTTTGTGTATGAATACCCTCAGTGTGTTGTTGATGTTGTCTGTCATGTAAAGTATGTAATGCTAAAAGGCTCATGGCTGAACTTTCATCTTGGCTTCTTTTTGATGCTGCCATTGATTTGTCAGAGGTATAAAGGTTGTGATGTCAAAAGCAAAGGTATTTCCTGGAAGATAAGCAGACCTCTTAGAAATGGAGCTGGGACTCACATAATCTTCAAAGATGACATTCTTTAAGCAAAGCTTCTCCAGAGATATCATTTTTACTTTCAGGTCTTGAAGTCATTCGTAATCTTTTTTGTTTTGTTTGTTTTGTTTTGTTTTGTTTTTTTCTCTTCCCAAAAGTTCTTCAGAAACTTGTAAAGTCATGTCAAAGACGAATGGAATGGGAGAGCATGAACGTCAGTGACAGCAGTGTTTTGGTTACTAATAAACATGATAATCAGTCTCATCCCTGATATTTATGGAGATGATTGTAGATGATTACTTTGTTTAACTAAACTCAAAATGACCAGCGTGCTTGTCATACCTACTGCGTTAGACGTGGTGGTGCTCTGCAGTGACCGAGATTTAACAGTTTAGAGGCCTGCAAGAAATCATTCATGCAAATGCAAATCCTCCTATTGCTAGTGGCTTTTTTGCCATGGTCTTTCAGCAGATCATTTGGGAGCACCTTAACAGATCACTTAATTAATATTCATGAGCCATGCTGATAAGTGTTGCATTATGCTCACTTTTTAGATAATTTCTATTCCCTTGGTTAGAAGCAATAATGAATTTGAGTGGTTTGCCTGGCAGCTAAATAGATTAAGATATTTGTTCTATTATTTCAGGGCATTTTCCTTGTTTGTTTTTTATGTTTCTGCAACTGTTGTGTGAAAGTTGCACAGGAGCTGTATTGTAAAAGTTTCAAGCACTGCAGGTAGTCTGCTAACCTCAGGCAGTCAATCAAACTGTGGAGGAACATTGAGGATTCCTCGAGGAACGATGCACCTCCGTTAGAGGAGAACGTGGTCATTCTGCAGATAAGAGACTGAACATTTTTACCTCAGTGAGATAAAGGCCTTCAGTGCTTCAGGCTTTCTGGTTACGGTCGGAAAGAAAATTACAGAGGGGTAACATATTTGCTACAGGCTTGACTGAAAGTAATTTATGCATTTGCATGCAGCTGTTTTTGCATTATTTCTTTTTCTGCCTGCGTGCCTCGGGAGAAACATTCAAAACACTGTTTATAGCAAAGGACATATACAATAAAATGAGAATAGGCTGGGGTCATTGTGATGAAACTACTTTATTAATGGAAATGGAAACAAATAAATGAAATGTATAAAATGAATGTACACAATAAAAAAGGCAATTTCAAATCAGACATTGCTCTGATCATCAACTATGTTGAATACTATTATATACACTGTAAAAAATTAATATAATCAATAAGCTATGGCAACATGTTTTTACATTTCTTTAACTCATCAAAATAAGTTAAGCAATTTTCATTAACTCATAAAGTCATACCATAAGGGTCCATAACACACACCGTTTCTGCCAGTCTCATATTAATCTTGAGTACCTGTAGAGTAGTGTTGATCCTTCATATCTCACAAGAGTCTGTAGTTTTATCAGATTTATAAAAGACAGATATGCTGTACCAATTCTTTCCGAAAACAGCTGAACTAGGCGTACGTGTGTGTGTGTGTGTGTGTGTGGGCGTGTAATCCCTACATTATGGGGACAAAATGTCCCCACAAAGATGGCAATATCTGAAATCCTTGTCCTTGTGGGGACATTTTTAGGTCCCCATCAGGAAAACATCTTATAAATCACACAGAAGGAGTTTTTTTGAGAAAGTAAAAATGCAGAATGTTTCCTGTGATGGGTAGGTTTAGGGGCAGGGGCAGTATAGGGGGATAGAAAATGGTTTATACAGTATAAAAACCATTATGTCTATGGAAAGTCCCCATGAAACATGGAAACACTACGTGTGTGTGTGTGTGTGTGTGTGTGTGTGTGTGTGTGTGTGTGTGTGTGTGTGTGTGTGTGTGTGTGTGTGTGTGTGTGTGTGTGTGTGTGTGTGTGTGTGTGTGTGTGTGTGTGTGTGTGTGTGTGTGTGTGTGTGTGTGTGTGTGTGTGTGTGATGGGTAGGTTTAGGGGCAGGGGCAGTGTAAGGGGATAGAAAATATGGTTTGTACAGTATAAAAACCATTATGTCTATTGAAAGTCCCATAGACATAAACCCATAAAACATGGAAACACCAGGATGCATGAAATAGCATTAGACCCGATTTAAGTGACTTAAAACATCAACCATACAATCAATCATTTTTTTACACTGCATACTTTTGTTTTTAATAGTATGCAAAGATACATGTTTCAAAGAGTAGTATGCTACTTGTTTGTTCTCAATAGGTTGCGTTAACGCGACGCATGTCATTCTTTATATCTTTTATCCTTTTGCATTTTTAATAAAAAAAAAAATGTTTGCAGTAAGACTAAATAATGTGTCAAGAGAAAATGCTGTTATTTTAATTTCTAAATGCCATCTAGTTATCATTTTAGAAATGCATATGTCAGTTTTGCATTTTTATTTTTTTTACCTAGTGTATAAAAAAAAATCTAAAATAAAATAAAAATGTAACTTTTTACTATCAAATGAAATAGAGAGTGCAGAAGAATGCTAAATACAGTATATCGCTACTTGTATCACACTTGTCACACTGGAATTATGAAGTTAAATGCATTTCCGGGATGTGTCCAAAGAGTCTGCTGTGCGAGAGCGGCCGGCCTCTAGAGGTGAAATAAAAACTATCACCGATGCCTTGTGGAGTTTGTTTTGACACGTAACTTCAAAAACTGATTTAAAACCGACAACAACCCGGTTTGTTATACAGTACGCTATAGTACCTCTTCTCGTATCACTATGAAGTAATTCCTTTGTTGACTAGATGCTGCATTAGTGGAAAACAGCAGTGTGTTTGCCATCACGGCTGAGAGGAACATTAGTACTACCTCAAGCCAAGCGGTTAAAACAAACACACACGCACATCTGACCAAACTCTTTAATGTCACGATTGTTACCATCTATTTGCATTACTTTTTGTAGCCATTTGCATATGTAAACTGTATCCTAATCATGCAGCCGACAGAAACATAACAGATCAGAAATGCATTCAATTTCAGTTATTTCTTTTGACACGGTAAGACATATTTGGATTACATCATTATCAAGTGTTCTAAAATAGAAGAAAACAGTATATATACAGTGTATATATATATATATATATATATATATATATATAAATGTATAATTTCATTGCTATGCTTCAATGAATTAGTAACACTTTGCAAGTCCATTTGTAACATTAAATAAGGTTAATAACAGTATTGTCCATTGTTAATTTCAACATTTACTAACACATTTTAATATTTTAAAGTCGGTTCTTACATTAGTTAGTTACTGTAGGCAATATATTAACATGAACAATCATGGTTCATATAATTTTTATACTTAAGTACAAAAAATATCACATTACTTTAAAACTTTTACTCAAGTAATATTCCAAACAGTGACTTTAACTTCTACCAAAGTCATTTTCTGGTAAGATATCTATACTTTTACTCAAGTGTGGCTTTCTAGTACGTTATCCATTATGTGGTAAGTTTGTTAGTATTCCGTTCTGAATCACACCCTTCTCCAGAAGTTTCATTTTTAACTTTAGTTTCCCGTGTCGATTTGAGGCGACCTCTAAGCGTGTGAGTCACAGTCACTCATCCATCATGGCTCTGCTAATCCATTAGTTCAGCTACTTAATCGGCCGATATTGAGCCACTACAGCTGCTAATTACCACGGACAATTGCAACAGCCCAATGCTCTCTACCTGATAAATACAAAGCGCTTTCGATATCTGAGAGGTTGTCTTGCATTTCAATTAGATAATTAAATGTTCCTGTAGCCTGAATGGATGTGGCTCAAGTGCACTCAGAGTTTGTAATTGCTGCTAACCCATCATACCTTGTGCAAAAGTTAGTTTTGAGGGTAACTGAAGGACATCGTGTCCAGGCACTGATCTCAGGAGATGGAGCCACATTGCTGTCATTATTGTTTTTTTGCGGAGAGGTTGTTGAATGATGAATATAATCACAATTGGATCCTCACAAACCGACTGCTCATTTAGCAAATAGAGAATGCTATGTTTCCATTAAAAGCATTATGTAATCTGGAAACGCATACTTGTTCGAATGGGTTTGGGTAAACAATATAAAACTGAAAATGCATGTTTTGTGTTTTTTATATTTGTAAAAATCCAACTTGATAATTGAGGGTTGAACACTCAAAGTGTATTTGATATGCAAATCAGGTTGCAAGGGATCAATGTGCAGTTTGTAGGATTCATGAGATCAAAATATTGTGGACATATTTACGGTTTTATACATTCACTGACTACACTATACAGTACAGTATGTCTGTCCCTCTTAACATTGTTATCATTTGTGTCCAATTAAAAAATGCCATCTACCTTGAGATACCATTGTCATATTATGGTATTAGTGCTTTCAACAGAACGCCGTGCTTTTGATTCCTGCTCAAGGAGATATATATAAATATATATATATATATATATATATATATATATATATATATATATATATATATATATATATATATAGATAGATAAGGTCCCATTGTACCATGTATTACTATTTATTTAGCCTTTGTTGCCAAGCAACATGGCAAGTAGCAAAATGAATAAATAATAAAAAAATGTTTGGGTGTGTTTAATCAAATCTGGTTGTCTGTGGTCTGAACAGCAACAGAAAGGCATGAATCAGATTTTTTCTCTAAATTATTTTCATATGTGGTTTGAAATCTTCAAATCAATCAAAATAAATACTGTAATAATTAATTCTGAAGTTTAAACACATCGTATATTTGTTCCAGCTGTTGCAGGGCAGGTCAATCCCAAAACTGGGCACTCTGGACCAAATCGAGACAGGAAGTGGAGACGGATACAGCGGAGACTGTGATGATGAGGACGGATGCTGGGGATCGGGGAACGGAGCGGCCGAGAGGAGAAGAATAGTCCCTATATGTAAGTGATTATCTCAGATGGATAGATGTGCCATAACTTTAGTTAAAGAGCTGAGATTGAACACACTCGTACGACTTTGAGTCCAGTGGAGATGAGCACAGTCAATGGTTAACACAATCTCCGCTTGTTCATTTTAGACCTGCTAATCAAATGCTAGACTTTTTGTCCCTTTGTTCATCATAAGTCAGAGATAACAAGTGGGAAATACCACATCTGACATTTTGAAGGGAAGGCGGAATTAGATCAGACTTCCATTGACGCTTGATATCGAAGTGTAATTAAGTGGCAGAATTAAGGTCAAGCATAGAGAAACATTTTTCCAGACATTTCCTCCTCCTTCAAATGAATTATGCAATCAAAGAATAACGTGGTTGTAAAAAAAAGTGGAACAAATCAAAGTGGCCATCTGGTAATTACTTCATCTTCCGGAGGGGATTGGATCTCTGACCCATGCCCCGCTGAATCAACCTCAAGGGCTGTGCGCTTCTCTCTCCAAACCTCCTCTATCTCCCGTATGCTCGTCTGATTAATCGCCCCACGCTTTTTGTCTGGATAGGGGCGTTCTGGGTCATCTAAACGTGCCATTGCATCACAGCGGTATTTCCTTTTCCTCCTGTCAGTCTGCCTCACTGTGTCAGCGCCGCCTCATGCCCCTCTCATAATTCATGGGAGGCTGTGACGATGCGCTCATTTATCTCAGTCTTTCCCCGCTCATCCCGCCGCACGGTACTCCATCCAAAACGATGTCACGCCTCAGCCGTCGCCGCGCTGTCAGTAAGTTACGCAGATGGGGGTTCTGCAGTCAGCAGTCATGCTTTCTGTTTGCATCAAGACAAAACGACAACAGCTTACGTGACGGAGTTAGTGAGGGGAGAATTCAGTGTCGTCACGCTCGCTTACGTCCGTTATCTGTGTTTCGGTATTCTGTAAACCCTGCTCCAAATAATGAATTCATTGAGTAGGGTAAACTTAAATTAAACAACTTTCTTTTGAGTTTGCAACACTGATACATTTGATGTCATCTAAATTTTCATTGTTTTGAGTTTTATGAACTTAACTTAAATTTGAACTCAAACTGGGTTGGGATTTCTATTTCCCAGCATGCTTTGCCATGATACTGTATGAGTAACTGCTAAAATTATTATTATTTTTTTTTTGTGCAATATTAATGCTAAATGGGAGATTTAAAGGGTTAGTTCAAAAATACAATTTCTGTCATTAATTCCTCACCCTCACATCATTCCAAACCTGTAAGACCTTTATTCATCTTCAGACACAAATTAAATATTTCTGATGAAAGAAATTAAAGAGATTGTTAAAATAGTCCATGTGACTCCTGTGGATCAACCTTAATTTTATGAAGCATTGAGAATAAAAAGTATTCTTGTTGCTTCATAAAATTAAGGTTGAACCACTGGAGTCCCATGGACTATTTTAACAATCTCTTTAATTTCTTTCTGGACCTTGAAAGACGTCGTTGTTTTGCTGTCTATGGAGGGGTCAGAGAGCTCTCGGATTTAATCAGAAATATCTTAATTTGTGTCTGAAGATGAATGAAGGTCTTACGGGTTTGGAACGATGTGAGGGGTGAGGAATTAATGACAGTTAATAAAGACAATGAAGACAGACAAATAATGAAAATGTTACATTTTTAATGTGTTGCTATGCTAATTTGAAAGAGTTTCTGTTATGTTTTTTTTTTTTTTTTTTTTGATGGGTTGCCATCATGGTGACGAGTGAAGCAAGAGCTTGGTTTGAGTCCCCCTTGAGTTTAATCAATCATTGTATCCCTTAAAATGATTGTTTGGCTATCACCAGACCAAGCTCAATTTAAGATTGAACATTGGAAGATTGGAGAGTCTGCTCTGTATTTTCCACTGCACAAGAGGCGTGATCAATGGCCATAGTTCAAATAACTCTGTACGCATTTGGACAGTCCTTCAACCAACCAAACCACAAGAGGCGTGATCAACAGGCAACGACCCATTGCTTCTCTATCCGTCATCATGTTAAACCCACCAATAGTGCGCCAGGTGAATAAGCCAGTCTGTGATTGGTTCCCGCAAAAGTGTAACAGAAGCAGTAGAAATTTTCTAGAAGTTTGAAAACTAGAAATTTTCCAGACTGAGTTTACATATTACATATTTAAATGCTTTTACGTGTGAAAGGAAAACTCTTAATTTCTTAAAATACTTGTGCTGTTCTAATGATATAAAAGCATTGCATTACCAATGTGAAAGTTTACTGAATCAGCTAGTTAAACCTAGCCAAGTTTCCACTACAACACATTTTTAAATTGAGATTACATGATCCATTTAAGTATATATAAAAATAATTCAAGTTAAGAGCAATTAGTTTGTACAAAATAAAATCTGCCAGCTCTGCTTACACTTTTATTTCTTAACTTAATGTTGGTGTAACTGATAACCATTCAAATGTTTTGAGTTTTGCCAACTTATTAGTGTTTACAGTGTACGATACAGATGGTTTCAAATTAGCCTGACAAGCCAGACCCACATCAAGATGTTTGGTCTGGAAACTCACCGTTGACAGCTCAATCCGAGTGGCGGGATAAATGGCTGTCTTTCAAACTTCCATTGCACGAGATAGGATAGTGCTACAACCAACCAGAGCAACGAAGGTGAAGCGGAGCTTGTTGATAGATTAAACATTCGCCGTATCCAGTCGGCAAAACTCAGAACACATCTTCCCTTTTTAAGAATGACTTCAGTGCCGTTCTTTGTTCTTTTCTCAGAGAAAAGCTTAACTCCAAGTCTTCCAGAATCGCAGTCAAAGCTGATTCGAAAGACCGCCGCCGTTCGCCAGTTTCTGTGTTTACTAGAAGCACACAAACGCAACTCGGCCGTCGTCATTATGGCCCCGCCCACCGACTCTATACACGATGTGATTGGCCCGGCAAGAGTTAGGCGATTACAGCTCAGAAGGGTATTGAGAGTTGCTAGACGACACTCAAGGGAAGATTAGATGTGCTGCCGCTAGGGTGCGTCTAGATTTCTAGGCTAGGTTTCAAATCAGCGTCACAGAAATAATTATCAATGAAACATAATCAATATGCAACAAATTCAAATTCTGCTGTAAAGCAGCTCAACAAGACGACGATGGGGTTATTATTCAAGCTCAGGTCAGTTCACTGTTGATTTAATTGAGATGTTGCAAATTTCATCAATTTAAGTGAGTTTTGAAATGCACAAATCACAGCGAAATGCATGAAATAAGAGTCCAGCCTGTTTTCCAATTCAGAAATGAGATAAACAAACTCTAGTGTCAAGTGTGATGTTCATTTTATCAGGATACTGTGCTGTGGCTCAGCTGAAGTTTAGAAAGATATCTTAAAAGATTTGATCAGCAAGAGTTGCTGAAATACTAAAATGTTCAGTAGTTTACAGTCTCTTTTGATCACTCAATCTCTAAAGATGCTGATATATGAGAAAAAGAAAGAAAGAAAGAAAGAAAGAAAGAAAGAAAGAAAGAAAGAAAGAAAGAAAGAAAGAAAGAAAGAAAGAAAAAAACATCAGTTTTGCAATTACTCACTTGTCACTTAAACCATTCGCAAGCAATGCACAAAAATCACCACTTACTTCCGGATATACAATTATTTATTTTTTTGATTGGTTTTTGATTGGTATTGAGCTCCTGCTTCACACTGAAACATATCTGTGAGTGCTGAGACCGAGCTTCAGCGGGTCACACCGAGGAGAATACATAAAGAAATACAATGGAGACAAACAGAGCCGCTGTAGTAAATAAAACATTAAGAGACGTGATGCGTTTGATTCTGGCTCAGTGCGCCGGAGTCTTCGCACAAAAGGACGACCATGTCAATGTCACCTGTGTGTGTTCTCTTGCTTGGCAGCGGATCCAGACGCTGCGTACTTGGTATGGAAAACAAAAGGCGTCAACGAGACGTATCGGCAGGGAGTCGTATTGATCTCCAGTAAGGAGACACAATGAGAGGAAGCGCAGGCAGGTCCCTTCAGTGAGAACTTGTTAATTAATAGCCTGTCTCGGGACGGGATTACATGATATCGCCCGGTGGCTCTTCATCGAGAGCTAACGGTTGAAGGTGATCTTTTGCTCCTGATGAGCTGTAATGATCCTGTTGGATTTAAATGGGTCCTTTAATGGACCGGGCTGCTTTTGGGGCACTTCGGTGGCCAATTATGGCATGTGAAGCTCGTGATACACCGCTCATCAGGCCATTTACAGTGGTTATAGCGGAAGAGATGCTGTAGCACGGATTGCTTGCTGAAAAAACAACAGGTCGTGACAGTAGGATGGGACCTGTTCTGTAGTCCTTCTAAGGAACTAATAATAGGGAGTAACTTTATAGCTACTAAACAAAAAATAACACTATTATGCTTGCACTTTAAAACTAAATGTAGTGAGCATGTGTCGTCAGGGGTTTTCACTTCATTTCGAGTCATGGATGAAAGTGCCGATAACTAAATTCTGTAACTCTGCCAAATTACTCACTAATTTGTTTAAACTTAATATCTCATATATTTTTTTACTCTTTTTCTGACTTGTTTTCCATCCATCCATCCATCCATCCATCCATCCATCCATCCATCCATCCATCCATCCATCCATCCCATTGTTATTCTTCTTCTCTGAATTCTATTTTAAGTCACAAATTTGCATCTGTTTTTTTTTTTTTTTTTTTTTTTTTTGTAATTGAATTACAATTCAGTAACTTAATTCAGTAAAACACATTCTTAATTAATGCACAAGCCTGTTTATGTTTGATGACATGTCCATTGGCTAAAGAACTGAGTCACTGACGTCACATTATAGACACTGAAGAGCCATAAACAGAACTGAAAATTATTTTGTTTCCAACTTTTTAAAGATTTTTTTCGAGCATTTTTCCTTTCCCTGGTTAAGTTCAAAAGAAGGTCTAATTGGCGTTCTGCAGAAATAAAAAGTTTAATGCATTATGCACCGTGACTGCATAGAAGCTCTTTTGTTAATGGTGCCCCTCAAAATCAGATATAACCAAAAGCTGAGTTTTCAAAAGTTTGATCTGCCTGCTAATGAATCAAAAAGAGGCCAAGCGGTCCAGACGACATGCGGACCGTATAAATGAGGCTTCATAGTGAAAACCTGCTGGCTGTGTGACATCAAGAAGATCTGAATATCACCGTAGCCGTCTGTGGTCACAGCTGGCGGGGAGAGAGAATCTTAACCAATGCAGGAATTAAAATAACATTCACATCCAGTCGTCTGATAACGAGGGGGACGTACAGATGAAGCACCGCCATTGTGCTTGTTTAACTAATGCTCTGCTCTGAAGAGGCCTGCTGAAAATGACCCGCTGTGTCACAGAATGATGAAAATGAACGATAATGATCCTTGTCGGAGCACCCTGATGCTCGGTGAATCATAGTGGGGAAGAGCCTCAATGGACCAGCCTGTCATCAACAAAATATTGCTTATAGATACTTCAAATCAAGCAGGATCTGGAGGTGGACACATCCTTATGCATCACAGATGAGATTTTAGAGACGCTCACAGATTGTGTTCTGCAGCATTCAGAGCTGTTCTGTTCTGCTCTATGAACTAACTATCTATATTTTGAGTATCGTGACAAAATTATTGAAAATATGAGGAGGGAGGTGTCAATTGAACATGGTTGTAAAATAAATCTAAAAATCTCTAATCAAAAATGTATTGATCACGTCACTCTTTGTATAGAAGATTAGATTTGCTTGTTTCCATTGAAGCTCCAGAAGCTCTTTAGACCATCTCAAATCATGGTTTTGTTTGTTTTGCTTAAAGGAAAGACAAATACTGAGACGTTCTCATATTCATTTACTAATGCTGTGTTCACACGCTATGGGAGAATTATTACTTCCCACTGCTGAAGTCGAGCTTGACGTTTTCAAGTGCTTTTTTGTCGGAAAGAATAGAAATGATGGCGACACTGGGTTTATTCTTGCCAAAATGTATTGAAGACATTTAGTTAATACCTAAAAGAGCATTTTCATTTGTGATCTTAGTTGGACCTCAAGTTCAACAACATTCAACTCAGCAGAACAAATTGTTCCAGTAATGTGATGTATTTATGTCAAATTATATTATACATGCAACTAGTTTTGAATGATCAAACACGCTCTGCTAGACTGGAAAGTCTGATTCATTTGAGTGAGTTGATTCCCTTAGATTGTTCATTTTAATGAGCTGCTTAAAACCCTATTCACTGATTCATTTGAATATATTGCATTACATTTTCCATCTTTTTACCCAGTTAAATACTGTTTTTTTGGCACTGATTGTTTATTATATATTCTTAAACATAATATAATGTGTATGCACGGTTTAAACTTGCAGAAAAGTGAACAGTGTTTGAGAAATGCGGCAGAAGGCAAGAAGTCCAGTGAATAAAGACTCAAAGTTTATGTCGTTTAAATCAAGGCGAGGATTATTTTTGAATGAACGATCCCCATTATAGCAATTTTTAAATATCTCACATCAAATCTTATCAATTGTGGTATTGCAGCTATTGAAAGCGAACAGCCGGGAATCAAAATTCTTAAATATGAATGACTGAGACTCTACGGCTGAGTTTAGTCGCTCACAGCTTTTGCAAAGCCCAAATAAACCCACATCCTCCACTTAAATGCCGCTCCAAACATCTAAACCACAGTTTCCCCAGTCAAACGTGCTTTTTTTGAGGGTAAATTAAGGGCTAACCATCCCTCTTGAGTGACTTCTTTCAAAACCCTGTCAAACATGAAATCAGTGTTGAGTGTCCATAGACTCTTATTTACTCTCGACTTGTCCAGGATACAAGCACAGATAGGGCAGCCATTAGTGTGGCCATTTGCAGGCATTAGAGCTCTGGATGTGTCATGAGTAATGGCACCCTGTAGAAAAATAAAGTGCTTCATGTTGGGGAACCCAAATGCTGATACTGTCTCGATATGCCTCCGCGGCATATCGTATATATATATATATTCATATATATAATATGAAATTATATATTATTATTTAATCTGATATTTCCCTCAATTAAAAATATTTGAATAATAAAAATAAAAAAATAAAATCATGCAAAGTAGTTCACAGGTTAGGTTAGATACGGTGAGGCCCATATGCGGGTTTGTGAAAGCTGATACTTCTAATTTTTGCAGGTTAGAATTTTTTTTTTTAGGAGTTTGTTTTTGGCATTACACAATACCTAACACCCTGTCCTAGCCAGACGTGATGCAATAAGGTTCAATCGAAAAGCAATTTGTATGTCTGCCACATGACTGTTAAATGTGACAAAATCGAACAAAAATCACACAGCCAATCAGAAAAGCCAGTGGGCGGAGAAATAGATAAGTACATAATTTCAATTCATAAATATTACAACCATTTTAACATACATACTTAGTGACTGAAACAATCTTTGTCGTATAATACACTTGTTTGTTCACAACGAGTTGACAGTCTGAACATTTCTTTAATTTATCCTTAATATCTGAAGTATTTTATCCATTGGTAAAAAAAAAAAATCGAATTCACGTTCATTCTACCAATATTAAATAAAGCTGAAATTATCATTGTCATACTCTGTATGCCGCAATGTTGCACAAATAGAAACAAAATATAATTGTCACATATCACTATCATTGCTGGTTAGAAAAAAAAAAAAAAAAAAACATAACATGGAACAACATGGAAAGGATGCATTTTATCACGTCTAGTTAGACATATCGTTCTTCTACTGGTCACACGTCTTCACATGATATGACTTAGCAGTAGTTCAATAAACTTTGGAACACAGTGAAATCCGAAACTTTTTACAATTAAAATAAAAGTCTACCGCTGCATTTTTAAAACTCCCCACCCAAATACACGTTTAGCCAATAATATTCCAGCGGATTTGAATGTGCAAAAAGGATTGGCAGGCAGAGATGATTGACAGGCGAACGTGCAGACTGCAGTCTAAATTGTTTTTTTGTGGATTTACAGAGGTACAAAGTCATTTTATGTGTGGCATTTAAAATAAATCATTTACAGCAGCTTTACAATACAATATTATTAATACTTTACATTGTTTATGAAATGCTGTCTTTCATTTTGCGGCATTCGCCTTCATCAAACTGTCTATTCTGTTAAATCATACCTCAGTTTGATATTAAATGTTCATTTCCTCACTACTTGCGGTCACTCAATAACCATGCCATTTTCCAGAAGACGCCTGTAGGGTGTTGACATGAGATATTAGTGTCTCTGAATGTCTCTCAAATGAAAGAGGAATATTAAATCTCATCTCATTTACTCACGTGGTCTCTCTTTAGAAACACAAATAGCCAAGAAATTCATTAAAATGTCAAATATTGAAAAGTGTTTATTATAAAAAACACTACCTGTTTCTTAAATATGCCTATACCTAATGTATATAAAAAAAAAATATATATATATATATATATATATATCGTTTTTTATCAAATATAATTTTCATCAGGTAACAAGCTGCAAAACAAAAAACAAAAACACATTTGTATTACATACTGCTAAATGAACGATTTGATTTAAATATAGCAATAAAAATTAAATAGACTCAAAGTCTTTTTTGCCAGTTTTTCTTTGAGAAAACAACAGCATTTACTCCTGACACAGTGCAGATAAATGTGAAAGGACTCCGTTTCTAATGATGGCAGTTCATTAATCCTGTGGAAAAGAGAACGGCAGGTTTCTAAGATTAAATTTCATTTGAAGTATATTTGAAGGATAATTAATATTAAAGCTTCCTTTCATTCTTCAGTGTCTGGATACAGGTAGACATGTTATTTTAATATTATGCAATGGAAATAATTCAAGGCTATTTGTGACAATTCCCCTTTTATTAGTCATCTGTCCTCTATCTATAAGCTGTTATTTTGTGTACTTCTGAATAACTTTAATATATTAGATACAGCACAAAGCAAAACAATTCACTTTATAATAAAATATACATTGTAAATCTTTTTTATTTATGTTTTTAATTAGATTTTTAGACCCACACACAATAATACTACTATTATATTCTGTCCTGATCTCTTTGATTAAGTTTTTGTCTTGAGTAATAATAATAATAATAATAATTCATTACATTTATATAGCGCTTTTCTAGGCACTCAAAGCGCTTTACATAGAAGGGGGAATCTCCTCAACCACCACCAATGTGCAGCATCCACTTGGATGATGCGACGGCAGCCATATTGCGCCAGAACGCTCACCACACACCAGCTCATTGGTGGAGAGGAGACCGAGTGATGAAGCCAATCAGGATATGGGGAAGATTAGGAGGCCATGATGGACAGGGGCCAGTGGGCAAATTTGGCCAGGATGCCGGGGTTACACCCCTACTCTTTATCGAAGGACATCCTGGGATTTTTAATGACCACAAAGAGTCAGGACCTCGGTTTAACGTCTCATCTGAAGGACGGTGCTCTTTGACAGTACAGTGTCCCCATCACTATACTGGGGCGTTAGAACCCACACAGACCACAGGGTGAGCACCCCCTGCTGGCCTCACTAACACCTCTACCAGCAGCTCCTGGTTTTCCCAGTTGGTCTCCCATCCAGGTACTGACCAGGCTCAGCCCTGCTTAGCTTCAGTGGGAAACCAGTCTTAGGCTACAGGGTGATATGGCTGCTGGTACTTCATCTTGGGCTCAAAACATTAAATCTTAGAGGGTTATTTTAATACACACACACAGCCTATTGATCTGTTATGTGCAAGTTTCCCAGCCGCTAATGGAGGTTTGATCCTCTTGAGACCCGTCAGTTCAGTTTATTACTCTGAACCGCCGTAAACTTTATGAAAGTCAATGTTAACATCCGTTTATCAGGATAATGAGGAGGGATTTCATCTCAGGATGTGAAATGTGTCCGGATTACGTTGTTTATCCTTGTTTTGGTCATTTGCATTGAGTTAAATGTGAGTGATTAATGCTGTTGACAATTTAAAATTCTGATCTAAATGTATGTAGTTTGTTTTTCTGTCAGCCAGATCATCTGGGAATATCTGATAAAATGAAGTCAAATGAGTTTCTGCCAGTGATGAATTGATTATGAGCCATATAGGACATCCCTCATAATCATCAAATGGTTAATTCACCCCAAAACACAATTTCTGTCATTAAATCCTCACCCTCATGTCTTTGCCATCCAGTATAGGATGGAAGACAAATTAAGATATTTTTGAAGAGTGTTTTCTGACTCCACATAGACAGCAACACAACGACCTCTTTCAAGGCACAGTAAAGACATCGTAAAAATAGTCCATGTCACTGGTTCAACATCGACAAGAAAACCTCTTGTGTGTAAATTACGGTATGACTTTATTGAGGATAAACAAAAGTATTTCAGGTTTGGAAAAGACATGAACGTGATGCCTTTCATTTGTGGGTGAACTAACTCTTTGCGCCCTATTTTAACAATCTCAGCTCATGGTCTGAAGCTCACGGTGCAGGTGCTCATAGGGTGTCACAATACATTTTTGCTAGTTTAACAAAAGAAAAAACAGTCTGTGAACCAGGCGCAGGGTCCAAAAGTGTCTCAGAGTCTCATCTTCCATTCCTTTTAAAAGCCAGTTGGGCTCAAACCATGGCAAATTCACTATTTACAAGGCAGAATTTGTGAGCAGAAAGACTGAACGCTTTTCCAGAGGAATCCTTTTATTTATTTTTATATTTAAAAATGTTCATATTGCACCAGATGTATGATAGGGCCCTTAACGTTTATTGTTGATTATGTTTGAAATGTGATGGTAAATACACTAACCCTAACCCTTATATATCTCGTACCACAAGATATGGCAAGACTAAACTGTTTGCGAAGCACTCGCATTGAGCATGTGTAACGAGTGTGTGTTACATGTTAGTGGACTAGACTGGCAGAGGATTCGTTTCGCAGCAGAAGCATCAGATTTATATTTTAAAATGTGCGTTCAGCACGGCGTTCCCTATTCACCGAATGCATATGATATGCATATGATAATTCATACTCTGAAAGTAGAACTGAAATAAGATTCATTACAAGATGATGAGTTGAAACATTTCAAATGTACCTGCAAAAGTTTTTCTAGTCACGTATTTCATCGAGGATTTCTTAAAAACACTATAAAGTCTCGTCTCGTGAGATGAGCATCCTGACATCCCCAAATTCTGGCGATGTTGTTTCTGTGGTATTCTAAACGTTTTATTAATAATAATAATAGATTTTATTTATAATGCACTTTTCATTCCGAAGAATCTCAAAGTGCAACAAGGGGGGGGGGGGGGGGGGGGATAACAAAAAAATAATAATAACAAGTAAAAATATAGAATACTACAAACAATCAACCAACACAGAAAATAGAACAGAAACAGAGCTGATGGTGAACAGAAACAGAGCTGATGGTGAACAGAAACAGAGCTGATGGTGAACAGAAACAGAGCTGATGGACAGAAAACAGCTGATGGTGGAAGTCTCTGTAAGCTCCGCAGCACACTGTGGTCCACTCCATGTTTCAGATTTCTCCCAGCGGCAGTGTCCTGATGACATCGCCGAGGCACGACAGCTGAAGACCAGATGATGGGTCTTATCATGTGATATTAGCATGTGGTTGCATGGACGTTCTGGGTGGATGCTGGATATGTACAAATGAATATGGCTGAGATCCCTTCTTCAGTGCTGTTTAAGTTTGATCTTATGGAAAAGCATTAGAACACCTCGCCTCTACAAGACACAGGGTTTGAGGAATCAGCATCTGTAGCACACATACTGCAGATCTTTGGAAAAGGTTGAATCTTTACAGTTATGCATTCATTCTGATCTCTAACCCTATAAGTACAAGCATCACTCATGAATAAGCATAATGTAAATGCGAGCAGACAGTCCGCCGTATGATCCGGTCCATATTCTCCTGCACTGCTACTGGAGTGTTATTAATGGGCGGCTCTGCGGTTTCTCCCAGACTTTGCATTCAACATTATTCCCCTTACTGACTTAATGAGCTGCGGCGTGCATTTGGCAGGTTGCCTGATTTTGTTAATGAAGCATGAAAAGGCCAAGCACACATCATTCTGCTGAGCGCGTCTATAATCAGACACGGTGACGGCAATACGTCAGCCCCTCTGCCAAGAGCCAAATAAGTCAATTCCCCGAGCGGCTCAAGGTCCCATTAAGATCTAATACGCCCACACCTGTCCTTCCTTCCCTCTGGTCACTGCAGCAGGCCTATATTTATGAACACAAGCGTCGTTAGACATCTATGTGAGCGCACACTTTAAGGCATGGACTTTTGCTTTGATTCCCTAGGGATTTTTTTGTGTGTGAAATGTACTAATAGTCATTTTAAAGCTGCACCATGTAACTTTTCTGTCTGCTAGAGGACGCCTATTCAAAACAAAGGTGTAGTTTGATGACGCTAGGTTTGAGCTCAGAATCTTGGAACATGTGGTCTTCACCTCACATCTGATGGAAAAGAATCGTGCTAGGACTCATGTTCATGAATGCACTCTTAATAATGCTGGGTTAAGACTGTTGGGTAATTTGTGTTGGTTTATTTGATCACATTTTAAACACCATTGGGTAGTTTTATATTTCCAGTCGTTGGGTTAAACCTGCTGGGTCGCAATGCTTGGTTGATTGACTTGTTTAAATTCGCTCCCAAACTGTCATTTTGAAAGGACAATGCAAAAGGTAAAGCCACTGGTTGCAGATGTTTTGAAAGATTTGAAAGATAAGTTCATATGTTTTCATTAATAATCATTTTAATTAGCATAATTATAGTTTTTTTTTTCTTCTTTGCAGCAACAATTCTTAAGCTTACATGACGTTAAGACGATAAAAGTTTTACCTCAGAATCCGATGCAATGTACTGACTCGAGTTAAGGTAGGCATGTGAGAAGGCATTGTGATTACACAGAACCATGATCCACTTATGAAAATTAACCATGGTGTTGTTTAGGGACAAGTACCGGTACATCGGTACCAAGTACATACTGAAATTAAAAAAAGTAGTCTATATTCGGTCCCGCAGCTGCGTTCAATCGCGTCATGCAGGGCTCCAGACTGTAGTTGAATATATACCAGTGTCTGTGTATATTAAATACTATTTAAATATTAACGTTACTCTTCCATGTTTTGCGTCTCTGTGTGAATGACGGGGGCGTGTGCCCGCACGTACATACACGCGCGTCACACGCTGTCTTTTTAGCCTCTGCCGTGTCACTGAGGACATGAGAATTTACAGTTTCATTTGAGTAAACTGTCATATCATGAACACAGACACTCAAAGGTCACGGCAACCCGTCAAAATAAAAGTTTGATTTAAACGTGAAAAAATTGACAGACTTTTTAGAGTGTGTGATTATTAACATTACTCTAGTGTAAAGGAGAGCAGGAGCGAGTGTTGTGGAGCTGAGCGATTGGCCGCTTGAGCGATTGTTACGCAAACACACTGTTTGTTTAATAGCGGGACTTTTATTATGACGGGCCACAGTCGCCGGTTATGAGTATGAGGTAACGGAGCTCTGTTTATCTTATCAGATACATTTAAGTGAGTTTAAAATGTTATGATGTTACTCTGTGCGTTCACTCACCGTCTGCTATGACTCTTTTTCACACTGCTAAGAGTAAAGCGTTTCTGCAGAATAAAACCGGAAACCGAGGGTAACGCAGTTATGACGCCATTGACAGGCAACTCCCTCAGACCTTCCGGCTCATGGGTTAAAATAGACATTTTCTCGCAATTTACAAATAGTTGGAAACATCTGGGATATTGTACGAACTCAACTGAACAAAATATTTAACACTGATACTGAAAATATTTAGTTGTAATCTAATCAAGCTTCTTGTTGCAATTAATTAAAGTCATTAGCAATGTTTAAATATCCACATAAACTTAAATTATAAAGTAAACAAACAACAAAACAAAAGTAAAGCGGCAGCCCCTCATGGATGACACAAATATATAATATAATATAATAAAATACAAATATATAACAATATAAAGCCTAGGCCTGGTCCTGGTCCTATGCATTGAAACTGTTTCAAAGTTTGTATCACTCCACTTCTAACATTTTTCACAGCGAGTGTCATGGCAAACGAGCAAACTGACATAATGTTAAACATAATACTGATGTTGTACCACAGAATGTAGTTTTAAAGTGAGAATGCAGTTATTTAGACCTCAAATATGGGACTCATGTATCAACATAGCACATATTTGACAGTTTATTTTCGCAGATATGAGCTCCACACCATCAGCGGCCGTTCAGGGCTCATGTGCCCGCCGAGAACAACTCCATCTCCACCAGTTCTTCTGGAATTTGCCGCTGGGTCTTATGTAGATAGTGTTTAAACGAGGTATAATTCATTTTGGGTATATCAAGTGGGCAATCTTTGGTCTTATTAATCTATTAGGCCTGCTTTTTCCAGAGCAAAATCGATTTGGCCATGGGCAAAGTTAAGTTTCATAACTTTATGTTTAACTGAAATCATGTACTAGCTCTGCTTTTACACTTTTCACTGATTGCTTGTGTTTATTTCCTACTCCACATGTTACTTATACATTTATAATGGCTAATATTGTTTAAATATATATGTATACTATATATTTGGTATTAAGAACGGGTCTGTTAGTGATTGTGATTTCGACTTCAGTGAACGTTAGATTCAGGTTGAGAACATTGATCTCTCTCTCTCTCTCTCTCTTTCTCTCTCTGTTTGATATTGCATATGTATGTATGCAATATATATATATATATATATATATATATATATATATATATATATATATATATATATATATATATATATATATATATATATATATATAAATATCAATATATGCAATATCAAATATCAAACAATATATATGTGAGCAATATCACACTATTGAGCTATTAGCATAATGGATATTATTATAATTATTAATATTTACGTTTAATGTTTTATTGATTAAAGCATATGATGGAGACATGTGTGTGTAGTAGTACTCTGACTTGTACTCTGTCAACACATTTGAAGGGTTGTTTATTTTGTCCGAGTCTTAAATGTCATCGTTTTGAATTGGCTTGACTCGGGCCCAAAGCTATCAGCGGCTGTTGGTCGATGCTTTATGTCTGTGTTTTGTGAACTCTCACTTCACTTATCTAACTCCGGTTTGCCCTTGAATGTGCAGCGACTCAATAGCTGAACCCAAATGACAGTGCTGTCGTCGCTCGGCTCTCCCTGCCACACCAGGCATAAAATCTCCCATCCAGCGACTGCACTGTGAAAATGCACTCAGCTCAGTAACGCCACGGCCGCCGCGCTTCCTGAGGCTGGGACCCTGTTATCCCTCTGGACCTGTACAGTAAACAACTTATCACCTCCTTGTCCTCTGTGAGACAGTCGAGATAATGGAACTGGAAGGTCGGGTAGGGGCTGCTTCTGGCAGAGTTTTTAATTTGTAAAGTTTGAGGGGGGTCAGAAGAAAGCTCTCGTGAAAACAACATTTATCGACACATATTCTTGCTTTTTTGTTTTTGTGAAGATGCAACAATTACATTGTGGCCAAAAACAGATATTCAGAGTTACACTGTATTTGGTGATGGACATGTGTGATATGAAAGAATAGGGATGAGATTATTTAATATATATTTATTTATTTTTAAAGTTGAAGTGCAAAATCATACTGCATAAATCAACATCCAGACTGTCACAGTTTATTACTAAATGTTTAATGTTGTTGCAAATTGCATAATTTAACAAAATAATCATAATATGATTTTTTGGTCCAAATCTTGCAACCATATAGTTAGAGCAAAAACTAATGTTGTCATTTGTCTGTCCAAATTGAAAGCCAAATGCTGCATGAATATTGTCTAGTTATCATCAGACCGAGCTCAATTTAAGACTGAACATCGGTCTGGAGAGACTGCTCTGTATTTTCTACTGCACAAGAGGTGTGATCAATGAGGGTTATTCAAATAATTATGTACGTATATTGGAAATAAATATACTTATTTAGTTTATGGGATATAACAGAATGATAGCCATTAAGATATCTATTTGGAGGACAATTTTAGACTTACTATATGTTCTATCTATCTATCTATCTATCTATCTATCTATCTATCTATCTATCTATCTATCTATCTATCTATCTATCTATCTATCTATCTATCTATCTATCTATCTATCTATCTATCTATCTATCTATCTATCTATCTATCTATCTATCTATCTATCTATATATATATATATATATATAAACATATTGTATATTATATTAACAGCAATGTGATTTATCACACAATGTGACAGAAATAAAATGGAGTCACATTCTGTTCATCCAAATCTCATTGTAAATTATTAAATATTGCATTAAAAGCAGCAGATTTGTAAAGGTAGGACTAGAATCATGTATCGTTTTCCTTTCCGACTCTTTCTGTGGCAGGATTACGTTACTCAGGGACATTGTCTCTCGTGTGGGCCTCACAGAGGATAATGTGTCCATAATCCAATGCTCATTTTGTGCCAAAAAGTGCTAGGGAGAAGATTTCATCATGATATTTCCATCCATCGAATCTGTTCAGCATGTATAATGGTGCCGTGATTCATCTGTTCCAAACAGTCAAGACTAATGAGTAATTAGAAATGCGATCATACACACTGGCCCACTTTGTGAGGCGGCTCTTGCACAAGCTTAACATGCTAATTGGGTTTAAATCGCACGTATTGTTCAGCGCAGCATAATCTGGAGAGATGCACGCACAACTCCAAATGATTTTTAATTTCTTTTTACTTGAGAGGTAAAATAAATGCTCTGTTCCAGGCCTTGCGGTAATGCACGTTATGCGTAAACAGATTTGTTTAATCTGCTCGTCTATTCATAACGGTCTCCTCATAACGCACAGCTACAGCTGGAGGAGGAACATGGAAATTCTGCTTCGATAGCCAAATCCTGTGAATAAAACTGTGGGAAGCTACTGTACATGAGCTGAATGTTGATATTACTTGCTGGATTTCTCTCCAGCTTAACTCTCTCAGCTGGAAACCCAATAGCTTTCCAGAGCCATCGGAGGCCCTTGACTATGACAGGAGACGCTTTAGAAATGGAGAGCTATTCATGTTTGCATGCCAGTCACACACACACACACACACACACACGCACGCGCACGCGCACATATTTACACCCTTAAGCAATACTTGTACATTATATCTTGCAATTCTGACTTTCAGTTACAAGTTTAAATTCTCAGAAAAAAGGTAATTGTATTGTAAAAATTCAGACTTTTTTCTTGCAGTTGTGCCTTTTTAGTTTAAGAGAAACACAAAAAAAGTGTGTTGGATTTACATGATTTAATTGTGTATATGTATCAACTAATTTAAACAAGCATAATTTGTTCTTGTAACTTTAACATCATTGAATGAGTGCATATTAAGAGACCCAATTAAGCAGTCTCAGGATGAATTGTATATGGTTCCCTGATATGATTCAGCCATTCAGTTTCATATATTCATTCATCCACTTCAATGTCATATATTTTAATGTTACACAGCTGAATTATAATGCTGCACTAGCTAGTTGACAAACTTTTAACTTGTATTAGCATATTAAATGATAAGCATTAAAAGCTCATTCAGCAAAGCTGTTGTGATATTCCAAGATAATTGAATATTAAACACTATTAAACACAATCAAGTCTCCCCCTATCTCATCTTACTCAAAAATACATAAAATAACACTTAAACATATAAAATAACAACATTTACTCTCACTTACTCTTGCCATATGCAAAGCATGCTGGGTACTAACAAACCCCATCAGTTTCAGTTAATACAAAACAAATCGCTCGGATTAAGTTAACTTCAATTTGACTTTTATTTAAGTGGATTGAACAATCAAATTAAGTTTGGACAAAATATATAGCGACTGTGTTGCTTTCGCTCATATTAATTAAGCAATTTGAACAAGCAGTAAAAAAAAATCAGTGCATAATTGCGAGATATACATTACTCATAAACTCATAATTGCGAAATAATGTCAGAATTGTTAGAAACTAGAAATTAAAAACATAAGTATGACTATGACAATATTTATCACTTTTTATCTTACGTTTCAGACTTTTTTTCTCGCAATTGTGAGTTTATATGCATTTCTGACTTTAGATTTTGCAATTTCAAGTTTGTATCTTGCAATTTAGACTTTATTTCTTGCAACTGCATGTTGTAATTGTGAGATAAAACGTCCTTTCTTTCTTTTTTTGGCAGAAACAGGCTTCCATGTTTACAAGAAAAGCATTTGACAAAGAGAAGTTTGTTTTGTTTGAAATGACAAAACAATAAATATGGTGTAAAAAAATAAAGACTATAATTATTGTATTATTATCAATGCATAACGTTTTTAGTGTCCACATTTTTTAAGAGATTCCTTCAAAATGCTCATTGTGGCCCTAACACTCTGAGCATTTTGAAGGACCCCGGAGTGTGCATGTTTCCTCCTCAACAGTTTGAACCCTGCTGTCAAAAGGTCTCTTTTTCTATCCAGTCACCCAGGCATTGAGAAAGTTTGTGTGTTTGCCGTCAGAACATCGGAGACCTTTAACCGG
This sequence comes from Pseudorasbora parva, assembly GCF_024679245.1. NCBI lineage: Eukaryota > Metazoa > Chordata > Actinopteri > Cypriniformes > Gobionidae > Pseudorasbora > Pseudorasbora parva. The sequence continues at coordinate 54,416,541 of NC_090175.1, forward strand.
TTCTTGGCTTTTTGACCCTCTGGCATGTGCAGGTTAGAGCGATTTTCACACTCTGGTGTGAGATGAATTCTTCTAAACTATCAGGAGAGACAAATGCTTGTGCAAAACCTTCAGTTCTTTATGAAGACCACACCATCCAATTAGATGTGCATGCGTAGGCGTGTATTCAGTGCTCAAGGTATGAATAACTTCAATTAAGAAGGATATAATTGCAACTAATTCTCTCTCGAATGACAGCGAGGGTATTACAGGGGTGCATATCGTGTGTAAGTCGGACCCCATGCACTTTGTGTGTAAAATATCACAGCTGTCGACTCTTTCTGTGACGTGAGGAAACAAGTTTTCAGTATTCCCCCAGTGATAGTTAAACTTTGGTGTTTGACAGGTTTCTTTTGCGATTTTATTTATGTTTTTTTCCTGAGAATACTGGAATAAAAAGGAAAAATGTAAAGAAATGTGACAGTAACAGCAGTGTGATTTTGATGAGGCGTCATGCTGTGATTTTTGCAAAAATCTTGAGTTGAAGAGAAAGTGTGAGGCTTCTACTTTCTTGCTGGTTTTTCGTATTGGTGTGGCGTAATCTTATTGTAAAAGTTGCATTTTAAGGTGACTTCTCCGTTCATTTGTTTATGAATGATTTTTCTTTTTTTTTACCTAACTTTGTTGTGTCTTTGTTTGCGCTTTACGCTCGATTGCACGCCTTTATTTGGTTTGGTTAGTGAAGCTCCAGAAAGATTTCCACTCTAAATGCTCAATTGAGAACGAGTCAAGAGCACATGCATTCAGCTTTCTGAATCAGGTCACCCCATAAACAGAGTAGAAGCACAGTTATGTTATGATTGAATGGTTTTAAAGCTGCTTATTTAACATTTTAACAGCATGTAAATCACTATGTCTGCCTCTCAGGAATCTCAAAGTATGTTTCCAGGGTGAACTTTGTCCAGACGGTGGTCTAGACTGGTGTATGTCCTCCTGTTTAAAAGCTGTCAGTAAACGCCTGAGCAGCAGAGTTCATCCGCTGGCCTGCAGCTGTCAGTCATAGGGCCTCGGGAGCGTAACCGTGTCTGTATTATCATCAGCCAGCAACCTCTTAATCTAGCCTACCTTAAAAAAAAAAAAAAAAATACACTTTTCTTTCCCCTCTGCACCTCAGGCTTCTAACACCAAGGTGTAGCCGGGGGATGGTGGTGTGTGTTTCACACTTCCCATTGAAGCTAAATAATGAAAAACCTGCCAGACTACAACAGGAATGTTACAGAGTAAAAATAGAAAGTATGTATGTTTTGTGAAGATCGCATGAATTTATAGTCTCAAAGTCATAGCAGCGTTGAATCGGATGATATAAAACAGAAATATGCATTAATTCACATACAGAAGGAGAACTTGTCAATCCCCTGGTGCTGTAAATGTGTAGACGAGATTCACATGAAAGTGTCAATATCCAGAATGCAGCAGGGAAATTCTCTTAATTAGTTTGGTGCACTTTTCCCAGAACCTCCTCTTATCTTTAATAAGGTACATCTATTTTGTTGATCTAAAAAGAGAGAAAAACATACTATAAATGATGTTGACAAAAAATAAAACTGTAAACACTTAGCGTTTAAGATGGGTGCTGTAGTTGTGGGAATATTAAGGCATCATTGCCATGACTCAGATCCAAATGAACTATTAACTCTCGGTGCTCTATCATACACCCGGCGCATTGCGATGACAGATACAAAGTGTTTTATTTTTTATTTTTTATTTATCATTTTCATGTCCAGCTCCATGTTGTTTAATATTAAATGCGCTCTTGTCCATCTGTTCACCCATGGGCGTCTGGTCTGAAAATCGGGTGTGTTCAGGCTCATTGTTGGCATGTTGCTTTTTTGAGAAACTGAAAATGAATGTTTGTGTTATTTAAGGGTTGTGTTAGTAATATGCACCTATAGGCGGGTCCATAACGCATATACACTCTATTACAAACACGTTAGGCCTAAAACACACCCATGACTCATTAAGAGACTTGAATAAATTGCAAAACAGTAGCGAACAATGCACAATAAAAAGTGCAAAATAAAAATAATTTCAAAGTTTGAACATTTATGGGGCTAAAACATCTTCATTTGACCATGCATTGCATGACCGTTTACAGTAATCCTACACATTGCTCAAACACAGTGTGAAAATAAAGATTTATATAAGGGGTAAATGTAACTCACTCGTGCTTATAGATTGTAAAAAATATATATTTTTAAAATAAGTTACCTGGTTGCCTTAAAATGTTGAGTTCATTGAAATAAAAAATGACTTAATACAATGAAAATTTTTGAGAATCGACAAACTTTATTCAAATATTAAAAGATTTTGTAAGCATATTGGGTAAATGTGTGTGTTTTATTTGTGATGAAGCAGTGAAACATGCCAAATTTTGTTATTTTCATGATTTATCAAATGTTTTATGTGGTTCAGACACTATAATATTTCGAGTTTCTATTTATTAAACTAATTTCCTTCATTCTATCAACTCAATTTTTTTTTTATTTCAATAAACTAAAAAATTTAAGGCAACCAGGTTACTTACTTTATTAAGTTAAACCAACAATATTTTTTACAGTGTTTTTTTTTTTTTTTAATCTGGTTTTACCTGAACAATCTTTAACACCAGGGGATTGTAAATAACACAATTTTAGTAAATCAAGTCAATGACTGAGACTTGGATATTTTATTGAAAATATATGTACGTTTGAAAATCAGCCATGGGTTTACCCCGTGGCAGTTCTAGTGTTAAAAAGAATATATATATAATAACAAAATATTCTTGGGGCCATTAAACTTTTGTGAAAATAAATAAAATGCTGGCGTTGCCTGGCAACTTAAAACATACATAAATAAATAAATAAATAAATGAATTAATCACTGCCGGGGGGAAAGTTAAAGCTAAATTTAAATAAATATATACAAAACTAACACAAATGACAAAAGCACAAATTGCTAAAACAGAATTAAACCTGGAATAAAAAAATAAGAGCTATTAAAAAATAAATACTAGTATTATTGTATCCTTCTTCATTATTTCACTCTTTAAAAAGTGATTTTGTTGTTGTTGTTTTAAATAATGTCATGTGATTCATGTGATTTTACTTTTAAGGCCCATTCAAACCAAGGCTGATAACTATAATGATAAAGATGTATATCATTTTAACAATTATTCTAAATGTAAAAGAACAGCATAGTCCACACCACAGCTGTAACGGTGATGTCCCAGAGAGAGAGTATTGTGTGCTAGCATTTCATTTCCATCCTTATGCTTACAATATTAGCCATAGTAAAGGCAACTAAAATAGCAATATGACTGTTTTCACAAATGCATCATTCTTATTTCATGTTTCATTCTCAGGGCAGATGCTGTTATTTCAACACTTTTGAGTAATAATTTTCATATGTTTCACACTGTGAATCAAAGTGCCAGCAGCCAAGAATGAAATCCACAAAACCCAGCTAAAACAGGACTCTGTGTGTGTGTGTGTGTGTGTGTGTGTGTGTGTGTGTGTGTGTGTGTGTGTGTGTGTGTGTGTGTGTGTGTGTGTGTGTGTGTGTGTGTGTGTGTGTGTGTGTGTGTGTGTGTGTGTGTGTGTGTGTGTGTGTGTGTGTGTGTGTGTGTCAGTGAAGCAGTCCGTTATACCTGCGGTTAGGCTGGCAGAATTCTGCCGTGTAATTTGCACTACACGATTTGTGTGGGAAGTTCAATGTGGAACGCAAGGTATATGTAAAGAGAAATGGAAAGCCCGCACGATATGAAGCCATGTAGGCTACACGAGTTAAAGTTGAGCAGATGTGTCCCCCGGGTGGTATCAGAGCTATTGGAGAAAGTTTTGTCTTACAGTCAGCGGTCGTAAACTCACAATTTCAGTTTAATGGGCCTGACATAAAGGAATTACCACAGGAGAGTGCGCTTGGAGCCCAATAGTAACAGTTTATCCTCGGAGGAGACGTAATTCAACAATAGATTCTGTTTATTCCATTCAGATTGAGTATGAGAGCCAGAGCGATGGATCTGTAGCATGCACTGAAACAAGAGGGCTGTAAAACTCATACTTGAAGCAGATGTTTGCTTTGTGCCGAGGCGTTGTGTGCCGTGTGAATCGTGCTTTTCTTGGGCTGTTGCAAACAAACACACACACACACACACACACACACACACACACACACACACACACACACACACACACACACACACACACATTCCATAGGCGTAATGTTTTTTATACTGATCAAACCGTATTTTCCCTGCCCCTAAACCTACCCATCACAGGAAACATTCTGCATTTTTATTTTCTCAAAAAAACTCATCCTGTATGATTTATAAGCATTTTGAAAAGTGGGGACATGGCCAATGTCCTCATATTTCACCCTCTCCTTGTAATAACTATTAACTATGTCATGTCCTTATACACCCCCCCCCCCCCCCCCCCCCCCCACACACACACACACACACACACACACACGTCTTAGAAGATTCCCGTTTGACTGTTTTTGAATATGTTGGTATTTCTTTAATATTCAGGTAAAATGATTGATGACTGAGACATTCAAGCTTCAAAAAGGATGTAAACACACCATAAAAGTCATACAAATGGTGTGCTATATATTCAAAGCATTTTGAAGTCATACAGCAAACAAAAATACATTTGAATTGTTATTCCCTGATAGTCTTCCTCTTCTGAGAGCTGCTTTTCTCTGCCGCTGGATCGAGTCAGTAAGTTGAACACAAGAAATCAGAAACATTTCATTATTCAACATATTTTATTTTACAGCGCCAAAGTTTCATTGGAACCTATTGGTGTTCTAGAGTCTCAGTCTCAATCCTTTTTGCGCCATGAACTGTCCAAATTTCCATTTATGTTTATACTAATAACTTTTTTAACTGTAAGGGATATATTTTTTTTTTTACATCTGATTCCTTGGCTCAAGTCAATTCAATTCATCATTTAATCATGAAAATCTTTCCGCAATTTAGAATTTTCAGAGGCCATTGCTCTGATTTTAACCAAAATTAAACCACATCGTCTTCAGACCATGCCAACCAAAAGTTTTAGAATTTAAGTCAAACCACTCTCGAAAATTAATTTGACAAAGAGCATGCCAAAATGGACGCACGGCTTTATCTCTGCTACTCTTTGGGTGCGTCTCAATCATCTCCCTAGTCCACTAGTCAGGGCACTAAGTGGGACATAAGTCAATGGGCTGACTCCCTGATCAGTGCCCTGACTAGTGGACTAGGGAGATGATTGAGACGCGCCCTTTATCTCTGGTGTGTGAACCTGAACAGTTTCTGCACAGTGCCACCTAGTTCCCTTTCGAGAGAGGTTCCTCGTATTACGTATGGGAAAAACTCCTTTTCTCGAGAATATGAAGCAAAACTTTAATAAAGGTATCCATGTAAAGCGCAGTGCCGCTGAACGGCCATAACTCAGCGCGAGGAGCGCTCTGATTGGCCGGGCCACGGCAACTGCATGAACCTATGGTGAGGCGGCTGAGAGGAACGAGCCAATGGGGGGCGTTCCAGAAGCCCGCCGAAAAAAGGTGCTTATATTTGCATACAGGAGGCTATATAAAGCCCTGATTTCGCCATAGGTGTCAGATTTTATCTCCTTCAGCGATACCTTCGCTGACCTCCGGAAGAAGCAACCGCCGTCGAAAAGGCACCAGCGGAACCTGCAGCTGAGGACGACGGACTCCCTCTCCGCCTTCTCTGCCGTTCCAGCTACGCCATCCGGCGATCGTATCCTTTTATACTCTCTTCTCCTAAAAGAGCGCGGGGCGTTGTTTCAAATGCCTCGTATTTCCTGCGGCTCTTGCAGAGCTCCTCTCCTTGGCGGCGACCGTCACGTCATCTGCGTGGCATGCCTTGGACGGGACCACGCGCAGCTCGCACTCTCTCAGGGCGGCTGCCCCGAGTGCGATGAGATGGCGCTGCAGACCCTTCGGGCTCGCCTCGCCACCTTCGACCAGGTCCCTCCTCCTGCCGCTGGGCCGCGCCGCAAGAAACGCCGCGACCAGAGGCTGCCGGAACGGTCTGGCGACTGCACGCCGGATGACTCCCCGCGTGCCTCGCCATCGCCGGTCACCTTCACCCAGGAGGAACAGCGTCCCTCTCATGCAGCGGCCTGTTCGGTTTCCTTCGGTGGCCCGCCGCCAGAGGATGATGAGGACAGCCTCTCCACAGCCGCTTCTGGTAGCGAGTGGTCATCTTCTGTCTCGGAGCCCCCCGCTTCGACGCAGACCGCCACGAGCGCCAAAACTAACGTCGACGCGGAACTCATCCGCGTGCTCTCCAGGGCCGTGGAAGACCTCGGGCTCGAGTGGTCCCAGCCCGATGAGCCAACACGCAGCAGACTGGACGAGTGGTTCCTGGAAAGCCGCCGCCTCTCTTCTCCTCAGAAGCCCGCGCCTTTCTTTCCTGAGGTACACGACGAGCTTACGAAGTCGTGGAAGTCGCCCTACTCTGCTCGCGCCAGATCCGCTTTTTCCCCAGCGCTCTCCGTTGTCGACGGCGCTAAGGAAAAAGGCTATGAGTCTCTTCCACCCCTCGAGGAGGCTGTCGCCGCGCACCTCTGCCCGCCCTCCTCCTCCAGAGGATGGCAGTCCAGGGCTCAGCACCCGTCCAAGCCCTGCCGCACCACTTCTGCTCTCGCTGGCCGGGCATATGCCTCCGCTGGCCAGGCTTCCGCGGCCCTTCACACCATGGCTATCCTTCAGGTGTTCCAGGCCAGACTTCTCCGCTCCTTGGATGAGTCTGTCCCCGACTCCGATGTTTTGAAGGACCTCCGCAGCGCGACGGACTTGGCCCTTCGCGCCACTAAAGCCACTGCACAAGCCATCGGGAAAAATATGGCTAACCTGACGGTCTTAGAGAGGCACCTTTGGCTGAATTTGACCGAGATGAAGGACGCGGACAAAGCCTCCTTTTTGGACGCCCCCATCTCCACTACCGGTCTCTTCGGCCCGTCAGTCGTGGGTTTCGCGGAGCGCTTCACCGAAGCGCAGAAGGCTTCGCAGGCTATGAGGCATTTCCTGCCTAAGCGCTCCAGCTCGTCTTCAGGCCAGAGACGCTCTCGAGGTAGACCCCCGCCTTCTCAACCCGCTAAGCCGGCAGAGCCACCTTCCCGGCCTCGCTCCTCTTCTGGACCGCGCCAACGTTCCCGCTCCGCGAACCGCAGCAGTCGGCCTGAACGCCGGGGACCTCGACCCAGGATTGTGTTGAACCCCGAGCCTCCGAAGCCGTCCTAGCCGCAGGGATAAAAAGGAGATGGTCAGGTCTCGCCTCGGCCGGACCCCCATCTCTCCCTCCCGGTCTCCCAGTTCCCCGCACCCAGGTGACTGCCGACCTCAGTTTAGCAGCCAACGAGCCCGTTGTCAAACGCACTCGCCTGCACACAAACGCCGTTATCACGGCGACCCAAATAAATCTCAAAAAGAGCTTTTTCTCTGTAGTAAATGTGCCCACACATCAGTCTGCACTCCTACACTCATTCACCCCTCCCACCCATGCTATAAATGTCCCGGCGCCCACTCCACAGTGCACGCCGCCACACATAAGCACTACCCCCTCTATGTCTCAAGCACAAAATGGCAGCGCTACCGAGTTCCCTCTAGTAGGCGACCCTTATCCGCGCCGGCTCCAGCCGCTATCGTGTCGAGCTCAGGCCTGGCAAGCCATGCCCGGGGTATCAAATTGGGTTATGAACATAGTAAAAAGGGGCTACTCGCTACAGTTCGTTCGCAGGCCCCCGCGCTTTCGCGCCGTGGTCGAGACCTCGGTGAGAAGCAGCGTCAGTCACGTGCTTCGCACCGAGATTTTGAAACTGGTAAAGAAGGGAGCGGTGGAGCCCGTTCCCCCTCCCAAAAGCGAGTCGGGCTTCTACAGCCGATACTTTCTCGTTCCGAAGAAGGACGGAGAGCTCAGGCCCATCCTAGATCTAAGGCATTTGAACAAAGCTCTAATGACTCGCTCGTTCAAAATGCTAACGGTGAAACAGATCCTCGCGCACATTCGCCCTGGGGACTGGTTTTTCACGATAGATCTGAAAGATGCGTACTTTCATGTGCAGGTAGCCCCCCACCACAGGCCATTCTTGAGATTCGCCTTCGAGGGGCAGGCTTATCAGTACACGGTCCTGCCATTCGGCTTATCCCTGGCGCCCCGCACGTTTACGAAATGTATGGACGCGGCATTAGCCCCGCTCAGGCTGAAAGGGATGCGGGTGCTCAACTACCTCGACGACTGGCTAGTGATAGCCCAGTCCCGAGCAGAACTACTAACACACAGATCCTGGCTCCTCAACCATTTAGACTGTTTGGGTCTCAGGATCAATATCGCCAAGAGCTCGATGTCACCCACTCAAAAGATATCTTTTCTGGGCTTTGTTCTAGACTCGAGACTCATGAACGCGCGGCTGACGTCACAGCGCGCGCTATCCGTCCAGAACATGGCGACTTCATTCAAAGCCGGAACTCGCGTTCCCCTGAAACACTTTCAGAGAATGCTCGGCCTTATGGCCTCGGCATCGTCAGTGCTCAGGCTGGGACTGCTACACATGCGTCCCCTCCAGCGTTGGCTACGCGCCCGTGTCCCTCCTTATGCATGGAAATGGGGCCGTTTTCCCGTCAAAGTGAGCCACAGCGTTGTCAAAACTTTGGCTCCGTGGACGAGGACAGAGTGGTATCGGAGGGGCGTGCTTATGGGCACAGTCACGAAGTTGAAAGTGGTCTCGACAGATGCCTCCACTCGGGGGTGGGGAGCCCTACACGAGGGCAAGCCGGTCTCTGGCCTGTGGGCGGAAACAGAGAAGCGGCTGCACATAAACTGTCTAGAGATGAAAGCGGTCGCCTTATCGCTGAGAGCTTTCCTTCCACATATAAAGAACCACCACGTCTTGGTTCGTTCAGACAACATGTCGGTGGTAGCGTACATAAACCGCCAGGGTGGCCTGAGATCATATTCCCTTCACCGCATGGCGAAGCATCTCCTTTTATGGGCAGAGCACAACCTGAGCTCCCTGAGGGCGGCTCACGTGCCAGGTATTCTGAATGTGGGTCCGGATATGTTATCCAGGAGAACCATTCCCCCAGGGGAATGGTCTCTTCACCCGCAAACGGTTCTCTTAATTTGGAACACCTTCGGCAGAGCGAAAGTGGATCTCTTCGCCTCAGAAGACAACACTCACTGCCCAATATTTTTCTCCAAACGCAGGGATGCCCTGGCCCATGTCTGGCCCAGTCTCCCGCTGTATGCTTTCCCCCCGATCGCGATGCTACCACAAACCATCAAGAAAATCAGGGAGACAGCATCCGCGGTGCTTTTAATAGCCCCGCTCTGGAGGAACCGAACGTGGTTCTCCGATCTGATCCAGCTGTCAGACACAGCCCCATGGCCCATTCCGCTGAGGAAAGACCTCCTCACGCAGGCGAAGGGGGGGATCTGGCATCCCAGTCCCGAACTATGGGCCCTCCACGTATGGCCCATCAACTGGTATCGGGAAACCTCTCTGACAGAGTTATGAACACCATAGCGGAAGCTAGAGCCCCCTCGACGAGGCGGCTCTATACTCTGAAGTGGTCAGTGTTTTCTAACTGGTGTGCCGTCCGAAATATCGACGCACGCTCATGCGAGATAACAGAAGTACTCGCTTTTCTCCAAGAGCTACTGGACGCGGGTCGTTCCCCCTCCACGCTCAAAGTTTATGTCGCCGCCATAGCAGCTAACCACGCTCAGGTCGCGGGACATTCACTAGGGAAAAGTGAGCTCATTGTACGTTTTCTTAAAGGGGCCAGGAGATTGAACCCCCCTCGCCCCCCTTCGGTCCCTATTTGGGACCTCGCGGTGGTTCTAGACGCTATGAAGGGTCCCCCCTTCGAGCCTCTCCAGACCGCGACCATAAAGCTTTTATCATTCAAAACTGCGTTTCTGCTGGCTCTGGCCTCGGTTAAACGTGTGAGTGACTTACACGCACTCTCAGTGAGTCCGTCCTGTCTCGAGTTCGGGCCCAACAACTCCAAAGTTGTTCTTAAACCGAGACATGGTTTTATACCCAAAGTGCTTTCTACCCCTTTTAGAGCACAGGTTATTACTCTGCTTCCTTTACCCGTATCTCAGGGTGAACAGGACGCGAATCTGCTCTGCCCGGTCAGAGCTCTGAGACTGTATCTGGAGCGCTCCTCCCCCTTCAGGCAGTCGGACCAGCTGTTTGTCTGCTTCGGCGGCCGCACTAAAGGTTGTGCTGTCACGAAGCAAAGACTCTCACACTGGATAGTGGACGCTATCTCGCTGGCATATGAGTCTAAAAACCTGACTTGCCCTATAGGCGTTAAAGCCCACTCCACTAGAGGCATGGCCTCATCTTGGGCTTGGTCGTGTGGCATTTCTTTGGAAGATATCTGTGCGGCGGCAGGCTGGGCCTCTCCGTCCACTTTTATCAGATTCTATAAATTGGAGGTTCCAGCTCTACAAGCAGGGCTTCTCTCCATTTAGGCTCTATCTTGACCCTGGTAAACAGATTGCCTTTAGTTTTGGCCTGTACACTTCAGTCCTTAAGCACTTTCATTTATCATAAGATCCGACTATGTCCGATCAGCCGTTCAAATGAACCGACTCTGTCCGATCAGCCGTTCAAATGAACCGACTCTTCCGGTTCTTCATCCCCCCTTATAGCCGCCTCTTCGGTGTCTCGGGGGTTATTTACATGTGCTTGGGTATACTGGGTCAGTCAGCACACACGGCGCTTTACATTGTGTTCCCATACGTAATACGAGGAACCTCTCTCGAAAGGGAACGTACTCGGTTACTTTCGTAACCTCGGTTCCCTGAGAGAGAGGAACGAGTATTACGTTCCGTGCCGTGTTTATGCTTCTCAGGTATCGCTTCAGTCGATCTAAAAACCTGACACCTATGGCGAAATCAGGGCTTTATATAGCCTCCTGTATGCAAATATAAGCACCTTTTTTCGGCGGGCTTCTGGAACGCCCCCCATTGGCTCGTTCCTCTCAGCCGCCTCACCATAGGTTCATGCAGTTGCCGTGGCCCGGCCAATCAGAGCGCTCCTCGCGCTGAGTTATGGCCGTTCAGCGGCACTGCGCTTTACATGGATACCTTTATTAAAGTTTTGCTTCATATTCTCGAGAAAAGGAGTTTTTCCCATACGTAATACTCGTTCCTCTCTCTCAGGGAACCGAGGTTACGAAAGTAACCGAGTACGTTGTCTGGAGATATGAAAAATGGCTATTTTTGGTTATAACTTGGGTGTAGATGTTATCTTTAAATAAAAAAGGGTGATATAACAAGGTGTAATTATCTTTATTTTTATTTTTTTTTTGAACTATGGCTTTATGATCAGCCAAAAAAAAATTCCTTTAAAACACTTTGCTGGCTGTCAAACGTCTGCCAGGTTCTCTGAACACAGCCAAGAGAAAATGTTAAACAGTTTTTTTGTTTTGTTTTTCTTATATAATTGGTCCACAAACAGAAGGGAGGTTATGTAATGTAAAAACAACTTTCTGTAGTATAATTTTTTCAAAGCCGCAGACTGTCAGAATGCAAGATTAGCTGTTTTATAGGCTCTGTGAAATAAAGCACTCATAACTTGGCACATATCTCTGCATTCATACTCAAAAATTATTTCATGGTTAAAAAAGAACATGCAGGCATGCAGCAGACACCTGAAAAAAACCCTTTTCAGATGTCTGAGTGAACCTCTTATAAAAAACAATGTCGTATTAACTATTTTGTTGTAATGATTTACAAGAAGTCCTTTTTTACAGCATTGAATATCTAGATCATCAAAAGTGCTTCACAGCATGAGTCAATCAACGATCATCGGCATGAGATTGAATCGGATGCATTCTGTGTCATGCCACTTCTCTCACTCGTTAGATGTAAACGATTTTAAGGCCTTCAGGGAATTTGGCACAGACGACTGTAAGCATTTCCTCGAGTATTTGGCTTACAGTAAATGACTGAAGTTAAAGCTAATTCAGACAGAAAACCTTTAGTTCTCAGTAGCCAAGACTCACATTACCTCTTTGGCGTTTCTTAAAAGAGATGCAAGCAAATTAATTCACTGTCAGGATTCATTTAACTTAAAACTTTAGAACTTGTGCTTTAAAAAACTAAAATAGTACTGGTTGATTTCACATAAAGGTGACTTGACTTGAGAGGATTTTGTGGAATCAAAGGTGAACTCCTGATATGAACACAGTGTCAGATTGTTATTAGTGAGCATGCAAAAAATGAATGAATGCACATGCATACACCAAGTAGTGTCATATTTTTGTGCCCTATCATACACCTGGCACAATGCAATGCCAGTGTTTTTTGTTTCACATCCAGCTCCACGTTGTTTAAATATCAAATACACTCGTGTCCATCTGTTCACCCATGGGTGTGCTGGTCTGAAAACCAGGTGTGTTTGGGCACATTGTTGGGAGAGAATGGGAGATGAGACTCTGATTGGTTTATTTTATGTTCCACCCAACACAACCATGACTCATTAAGAGACTCTGTCCCTTTTGTCCCATTCGCGCCTGGCGCTCCGACCGTTTTTTCCGTCGTGATAGCGAAAGTGGGTTCGGACACGCCCTAAGTGCACATGCGCCGTGAGCTTCACACAGTGTGCTCAGATCATTAAAATAGGGTCCTTTAACTATTTTTTATTTTTTTATTTTATTTTTTATATACGTGTTTTAAATGTTGTTCAACATTTGCATTACGTATCGCAAATTACAAATACAATAAAATGACTGAAATTAGAAATCAGACATCCACGTCTAATAAATGTGATGCATGTACATTGTAAAAAATTATATGTTCAATAAGTTATGACAACATATGTTTTTACATTGTTTTAACTGATCAAAATAAGTTAAGAAATGTCAAACATATTTGTATTAGTTATACAAGATGTAACTAATTTTTTAGAGTCAGTTTAACATAATTAAGTTGAAATAACTTAAACATCCAAGTCGATTGTACTGTAAAAGTTCAAAATTTGCAGGTTTTTTTTTTTTTTACAGTGTATGCGTTCAGGGTGGATAGGGAAACTTTTACCTTTGCTGCACATTGTGACTGCCACTTAAAAAGTTGAACATTTCCATCCAAGTTCATTACAGACCATATATGCTTCACTGGAGGACCTGACAATGGCAGCCATTTACATGATGTCGATCGGAGCGTGGCGTGTCTCTCCATTAAAGTCAATCGAGGATGGTCTTCATTTATCCTTTCCTGTCACCAGATCTTAATTGGAGGTGGTAATTATCTGACCACGCACTATTAAATGTCTCATCCGAAGCTGTGCGGTAGCTGAAAATGAATAGCCATTGATTAGTAACAGAACTATTGCACTGCTCTCCTTTCACAGATTGCTCTAGCATTGATCCATGGCAACAATTTCCAGTTTGCCATCTAACAATCAGCCGGATTGTAATGCACGACTTGAGTTTGACCCTTCATTATAGGCTTACAACAGGCCTGTATGAGTACCACTGGTGCTCTCAGAGACATAAAACAGATGGAGATTAGTGTTACACTTCCAGTCACTCATCTATTTGTTTGTTGAGCCTATAGACAGTAGGCAGGCTTTGCCATTTGGTCAGGCAAATTAAACATCACTGATAGTATTTCATAGTAGTTCATTTTATGTGAAGTATGAACAATGTGCACTGTGACAAATGCATATTATGCGCTTAGTTAGAGTGGTGCTAGTTTAAAGGGGTGATTCCATGTTTTTTTTTTTTTTTTCTAGGCTTGGTTGTGTTTATGGGGCGCAGTATAACATGTCTTTATAATCCCTCCGATAAACGCAATGGTCTTGGATTGGTTAGATGACCAAATGTAGTTTCCTGTATTTTTATTGGCTGAAGTGCCAAGCACAGGTTGTCTGTAGACGCCACGGCCCTTACCATTACGGGCAGAAGTCACATCTGTGGTGACTAGCAAGGGTTTATGATGTCACCTACCCAGGAAGAAGCTCGTTGTAGTCCAAACCAGCCATTTTTGTAGGCAATAAACTGCTGTAACTTTAAAAAACAATATCTCCGTTTGCACTGAACTTTCAGCGCTGTAACTTTGCAGATACTGTTTATGCTCAAGCAGCAACATTACACACTAACTAAAGTTAAAAAAGTCAAATTGCATGCAACCACCCCTTTAACTTCACTTATATGCTATTATAGTTCATATTTTGAATTAGTTTTTTGTTTGTACATGTTCATTTTAAAGGTTTAAAAAAAAAAAAAAACTAAAGTTTTAGTAATTTTTTTGTAGTTTTACTTTAATAATATTTTGAGCACATTTGTGTTTATTTGCCTCTTCACGATTAATCACTTGCTGCTGTATTTCTAATTTGTAAAGGGAAATATATATATATAAATGTTGTATAATGACATTATTTTTTAAAGGTGCCCTAAAATGATTTGAAACAATATGTTAAATTGTTCTCTAATTTCTAAATCAAGAGTTTGTGCTTCATTTAAGGTCAAAAATAATGCTCTGTTTTTGCCTTACTTTGAAGGGTCGTGAATATTAATGCAGAGTTCTGCTCTGATTGGCTGATTCACTGATTAACTGCACGGATCAATGACAGCTAACACATCTATACCATCCGTCATGGCAATGATTTTACAATGATATCTTCTTAACTTTGAATCACCAACTGAACCGGGTAGCGTGTAAATATGTTGTTTACAGTAACGTTACAGTTTGATAGTAGAGAACTGATTTAAAAGTCGATTTATTTAGCCAAACAAAGTAACGTAGAAGCCACGCAAAATAGTCAGTGTCATGTTTACTACTCACCCGCTGCAAAATAATCATACTTCAGTTCTCAAAAATTATATTTATTTAACAAATTGACAGAAGCCTTGTCAAATGATTATCGTTTCAACTTAGATGGTGGAGAAGGTGACGTTAGCTACAAGGCTCGAGTGAGCGATCCGTAAGGAACTGAACAGTAGTAGTAAACGTAGTTAGCTTCTGAGTTATGTGTTGATGATGAAATTTAGGCTAATTTAGATTTCAATCCATCAAAAGGGATTGACATACATATCTGCTGTTGTATTTTATGACAAGACTGACAGGAAATAATATTAACCTTTGTCATTTGACAAACTGTTATTTGAGCTACCTGGAGTTTCCAATTGTTTACTAGCATCTTGTGTTAGATCTAGACAACACAGGGGATATTATCCTTAATGTTGTCTTAAGAAACTTTCAATTTAATCAGAAATGGGTTCAACAGTCAAGAAGTGGATCAAATCACTACTTACTGCTTGCTGGAATATGGTTGGAATCGGCCCTTTCTTCAGTTTTAGACGCTGAGCGAATCCTGCTGTATTGCTCCAGGTTAGAAAAACTCTCTGTGGTGAAATGGGCCGAGCAAACAAACATCTTTGAATTACTTTGTTGTGGTATCCGATTATAATAAACATCAACCATGACTGTTGACATTTTTTATCTGTGGGAAGGTTATGAAAAGTCCCCACATCCCCTGCACAGCCTGGATATTAACATTTATTTCCATGAGCTGCTGTTTTCGCTATCCTCGCGTGACGCTTGTTTATCTGCTGAACTCCTGATGATTCGGTTGAGCAGTCCCGCCTGACAATGAACATGGGCTGACAAATGTTGGGGGCGTACATATTAAGGATCTCAGCGATTGCATCACAGTTGTTTTTCACAAACAAGATTTACATATGAAGGAGGAGGCAATAGTGTTTGAGACTCACATTATGTGATGTCCATGTACTGAACTCTTGTTATTTCCCTATGGCAAGGTTAATTCAATTTTTCATTCTAGGGCACCTTTAAAAAAAAAAAAAATAGTGTTTTCTCCTGTTCATTTTAAAATGCAGAAAGGAATATTTTATCTGACAGCATATCAAACTACAGTCTAACAAATTTCTTGTTAAACTTTTTTAACAGTGCACTAATGAAGTAAACATTCCCGACAGGTTCATCAAGCTTTGATACATTTATTCTGCCATAAGCTGTTGTCACACGTTTGAGTACATATGGTACCTTCTGATAGCTGTATACGAGCATATGCTAATAGCAATATCACAAATATGCTAGCACATTATGGCATGTCACATAACATGATATTAAAAGTAAATCACACAGCAAACGTCTGTGACATGTGCATATGATTTATTTTAGAATTCCATATAATGGAGAACGAAAATACCAGAAGCTTTTTTGATAGTCAATGCATACAAATTAATTAAATATAAAAAAAGTCATGGGATTATTCTATTGTCATAATATCTTTCTAAGTTATAATCTGGTCTAACATATAACATTTAACATGATATATATATTGATTGAGTTGCTCAGAGATGCCAACTGTTCTGTTTTGGAAATATTTTATTTGATGTAGCGAAAACGGAGTAAGCAACTGGTGATACTGTGACTTAATGTATGTTATATCATAATCGTGTCTATTGAAAGGTTGAATAAACTCAGTGTTAATGGCATTTAACTTGAATGAACTGCTACATTCTCATTCGGCTTTCTTTATGTGTTGCCATGTGAACTCACACAATGATTGGCAGACTGCAAGGTCCTCAACTGGCCAATTTGGCATTGGTTTAAGTGGAATTATATTGACAGCATCTAGAATAAGTTTAGAGTGACGGCTGCCATTAGTAGATGAAACACTTTTTAAGGGAATAAATGAACCTGCACTGGCCAGTAGATCAGAATCTTCATTCATGAATGCGCTCAAAACAAACTCATTTCAAACTGTTGATGTCCGTGCATTGACTGTTTTATTACTTTACCCACGTTGCCTCGGCTCTGGAGAGGTTTTGATTAATTGCTCCTATCAGCTACAAATTCAGTTCATTGTGTGTAAGAAGACAGACTATGGCAAGGCCAAAGGATTTAACTCAACTATTCACCACGGCTATGATTTGCAGATAAGAGAACTCAAAGAGCATGGCAATCCTGGCAGGATAGCTCGACAGAAGTGCCAGCTTGAGGTGATGTGAGAAAGATTATATTGGATCTATTAGATTTTCTTCTGCAAAAGGTTCACATATTCAACTGAGCAAAGGCTCAAGGGTGAGAATGACAGTCGTCATATGTAGGACAGCAAATTAGAAGAATTTTGGGTAGAGGTTGAGGTAAGGTTGGTTGGATAAAAAAAAAAGTTGCCTAGGAACGTGGTGGAGAGGACGCTGGTGTTCACAGCTTCTTCACCCACATATCAAGTTAACTGTACAGTTAGATTTAGATTTTATTTTATTTTCTTATGACTGTGACTAGTCTAACAGTCAGAGCTACAATTGGGACTGTTGCTGATTGCTGGCAGCCACTGAGAGGACGTTGTTCGCCGTTCTCCGTTTTTCACCGTTTCTCTGCTGTTTTTGTTTGAATTGTTGCGGTTGCTTCTGCTTTGAAGGACATTTGGTGTTGCTCGCTGCGGCTGCTCTCTCTTCTGGGTTTTGGCTGCTCACTGGTGGTCTCCCTCGGGCTTGGGATGCATGGTGGCTGAGGTTGCTGGTTGATTGGCACCGGGCTAGCGTCATCGGTGTCCGGCATGATGTTGAGATGCTCCGCAATTGTCTGCGCCGCTGTTGTGTTGCGGCCGTGGAACGGCTTGGACTTCTGCGCCGACCCCGGTGTGTCCACAGAAGTGCCCGGATGACTTAGTTTGCCTCCTGGTGCTTGCAGCGATCCCCTCCATCTGGTCTTCAGCGGCGCATGTCATGCCCGTTCGTTTCTCGCTGACGTCATCAGGACACTGCCGCTGGGAGAAATGCTGCAGAAAAAGCTTTCAGCAAAGCTTTTATGCGTTGATTGTTTGTATTATTCTGTTATTTTTCCCTTTTCCATTAGATTGTTTGGAATAAAAAGTGCGTTATAAAATATTGTTTGGTTGGGTGGGGGAAAAACATGGTGCTTGCCTGCATTTCTAGGTGGTTTTGCTTGTGTTTCTTGAACTTTGATTTGTTTAAATAACTAACTCCAATTCTTAACAGTACTAATAGTGACAATTCCAAATACAAGACCAAACATAAATGTACGAAGGTCAACATAAACACAAAACACTCTGGACAAACTAAATCTAGAACATGTGCTTATGAAAACACGTAGGCACCTTCTACAAAGATGTACAGATAATTTTGATCCAGTACTCTCTCCTCCTCCTGAATTTCTTTCTTCTCTCGATCTATTCTTCTTTTCCTCCACCCACAGCTCTCACGCTCATTTTCTAGCTCAGTTTGCATCCCACATTAATTACATCACCCACTTTTCTCCTGCAAGGCTTTCATACATTACTTCACCACTTATGTTTCGTCTGTCCTCTTCTTTGGCATTTTCATCTAAAATAAATGACCTGTCTACTGGTACCTTTCTGTAATAATAATGTTTAAAACATGTTTTAAACTTCTTATGTTTTCTTTCATAAGACTCATTCCCAAATTCTGCAACTTTCTGTCAAAAAGACATTTGAACACCAATGATCAAAAAGGAAATCATTATTATGATGGCCCTAATCATAATGAACTCTTTTTTTGCTGTATATCCATGCAGATGTTATTCTCTGTTCTTGTTTATTTCGAGCATCATGACTTCGGTAAAGGCTCTCTTTTGGGATACAATTTGATAGGTGACGAATGAAGTGGCATGACAGCTGTAAGGTGACAAATGCAAATTAATTAGAAACAAAAAATAGTCAGTCTCTTCCCAGGTGTTCTATAAGTAGATGCACAAGCTTGTTAGTGCTTTTCATAATGTTTGACACGTTCTGCTGAGCTTCACATGTTCACCTTTTTCCTGTCAAATGTCACGTTGCACTTGACACCATTGTCTTTTTAGTCTTTTCCTGATGCACACACTGCTGCCATCTAACACATATCTTATTATAAGCAATTGCATCAAACATCAAAGTTCTTATGTTTGTTTTCTTGTACTTCAGTGTGTGTCTACAGCATTCACCATAGACTTGCTCATAAAAATTAGGATTTTTCTTGCTATTTTGAAATAAAGGTTGAAGTGCTATGTTGACTGCAATACTTTGCTAGTACACTTAGGTCATAACAGGGAATTTACATGTTAAAGCTTTAAAGGTACAGCCTTTTTACAAAGCATCATTTCTTTATAAAAAATTAAAATAAAGTTTGAAAGTGTATAATTTGACTATTGTAATGGAATAGCACCTGATTTCATTGCTCACTGTCTTGTATTATTCTTGCGTCCCCATCATTATAGTGTGTCCTTTTATTTTTTTCTTTGCTGATGGTCTTCACAAGCGCTCTCTGGCATGTTCTGCATGTGTGGTTAGCCCTGCGTGGCGGGCGCACTTACTTTATGTGAGATCCATCATCATAACACAGGTAGGCAGCTTAATAATGTTGGCATTGGCTTGCTGAGAACAATGAGCCATTTATTTAATCTAACACAGTCATCAGACGCTGTCATTAAAGGAAACCGGGCTTGGAAAAGAAAGAAAAATACTAGATCAGTGTGCCGTGGATAATTTTCATGTGGTGCAAACGTTATTCTTAGTTTGCTTTAGAAAGCAATGCAAGAATTGGCTCCATTATCTCACAGTATTTTGTTTCATGTAGTGCAGCTAAATAAGTATTTATATTCGGAATGTTACATAATAATGCATTTCTTTTAGAAATACAAACCAAACTTATTTGACCCAAACATGGTTAAAGCAACCCACATTTGTACATATTGTGATAGTTGAGCATATAGGACTGGATAGTACTTTGGGTAATCGGCACTTCCTTAGCATCTTGAGTGGGTAGGGGTAATCACTTCATGGGGGTCATCAGGTGGGCACCCTCCTTCCTAGGTGATTCATTGATAGGCCCACGACACCTCCAAAGGGCTCAACAGCAACACCGGGTGACAGCAACACCAATATATATGTATATATCCCTGTATATATTAGGGATGCAACAAAAGAGTTAGTCCACTGTTCAATACATACCTCGGTTTTTAACCACGGTTTTCGGTTCGGTGTCTGTTTTTTGCTATTCTATTCTTAAGAGACAGGAACAGGTTGAGGAGAAAAAAAGACAAACCTCCCTTTCGAAAAGGGCACTTTCACTTTCAAATGGGCAGGGCCTTAAGCCCCCCTTGACACATGCTAATTTTACTTTCACTTTAGACATAACCGACTGTATGTTTATGTAAACCTTGTGTGTATTGGACAGTATTAATGCAGTAAGACGACTTCAAGTAATCACGTGTTTGACAGGCGTGAAGTGCGCACACTCGGAAAAGTGCAAGTTAAAACCGTGCATAGGCACGCAAACGAAATGTTTAACCGGCAAGGTTTAAAGTCTACAAATGCATGCAAATAAGGAACTATATATATATATATATATATATATATATATATATATATATATATATATATATATATA
This sequence comes from Pseudorasbora parva, assembly GCF_024679245.1. Taxonomy (NCBI): domain Eukaryota; kingdom Metazoa; phylum Chordata; class Actinopteri; order Cypriniformes; family Gobionidae; genus Pseudorasbora; species Pseudorasbora parva. Next base: position 54,436,965 of record NC_090175.1, read on the forward strand.
TTACATAACATTAACACTGATTATCTCTTCATCATGGCATCTGTTAGTGGGCGGGATATATTAGGCAGCAAGTGAACATTTTGTCTTGAAAGTTGATGTGTTAGAAGCAGGAAAAATGGGCATGTGAGGAAGATCTGACAAGGGATTTCAGTGAGTTTGACAAGAGCCAAATTATGATGGCTAGACGACTGCAGCTCTTGTGGGGTGTTCCCGGTCTGCAGTGGTCAGTATCTATCAAAAGTGCTCCAAGGAAAGAACAGTGGAGAACCGGCCACAGGGTCATGGGCAGCCAAGGCTCATTGATGCACTTGGGAAGTGTGATGCTTTGGGAAATGCTCTGCTGGGAAACATTGGGTCCTTCCATCTATTTGATGTTAGCATAAGTGCCCACCTAAGCATCGTTGCAGACTATGTACACCCTTTCATGGGAATGGTATTCCCTGGTGGCTGTGGCTCTTTCAGCAGGATAGTGTACCCTGCCACAAAGTAAAATTGGTTAAGGAATGATTTGAGGAGCACAACAATGAGTTTGAGGTGTGGACTTGGCCTCAAATTCTCCAGATCTCAAGCATGTGTGGGATATACTTTAAGGATCTGCTGCTAATATCTTGGTGCCAGATACCACAGCACACCTTTGGAGTCCTGTTCTGGCAGCAAAAGGGGGACCAAAACAATTAAACTTACTAATATTACACACATTTGTGAAAGAATGGGACGCTGTCAGAAGCTCAGGGAATTAAGCGTGCTACCGTGATAGGTTGCCACCTGTGGAATCCATTTGTGAAATTTCCTTACTACTAAATATTCCACGCTCAACTGTTAGTGGGATTATAACAAAGTGGAAGCAGTTAAGAACATGAGCAAATCGGCCACAAAGTGTTGCCACATAAAATCAGAGCATTCACGAGTTCACACTTAGATATAATTTATTGAGCGTAAATTTAAATGCATATTTGGCATGCTGTCTGGGGGAAGGTGTTTGAGCTCAGAATTTGGCCCGAACTCAGAGTATCCCCCGTTTATTTAAGTGACTAAAAGTGTGGAGAAGGGGTAGTGGAGGGATGCTGATAAACTGTCAGTTAACAGAGGTAAGACTGCTCTGTATATATACCTCTTATTGTTGATTAGCTGAGTGCTCTCCATTTGTGTCATTTATTTGATCGTGCTCCTCCCGAACCTTGTTAATAAAACACCATGCACACAGTCCCAGACATTTTGTTTAAATGTTTACACTAAATCTGAATATATAAAAATGAATGCATTTAATAAAATAAATAAAAAATTAATAAAAAAAAAAAATAATAATAATAATATATATATATATATATATATATATATATATATATATATATATATATATATATATATATATATATATATATATATATATATATATATATATATATATATACCATATATATATATATATACCATATATATATATATTCAATAAACTGAAATTAGATCATTGTATTATATATTATATTATATTATATTATATTATATATTTAATAAAATAAAATAAAAATGAATATATATATATATATATATATATATATATATATATATATATATATATATATATATATATATATATATATATATATATATATATTCAATAAACTGAAATTAGATCATTGTATTATGTATTATATTATATTATATATTATATATTTAATAAAATAAAATAAAAATGAATTAATATATATATATATATATATATATATATATATATATATATATATATATATATATATATATATAAATATATATATATATATATATATATATATATATATATATATATATATATATATATATATATATATTCAATAAACTGAAATTAGATCATTGTATTATATATTATGTATGCAGTACAATCTCACCATCTAACCTTTATTCTAGTGCCATTTGAAGTCTATCCCACTGAACAAATCCACATTTACGAGCCGCACGTGATGAGCTGTGATATATGGGATGCTTTGGGACTGTGACAGATTGAACAGGCACTTCCACACTCTCTCGCTCTCTTTAGAAGAGGCCGGATCAGTGGCCAGACGATCACTTAATCACTGCAGCTTCCACCCAATCCTATTGACTTCACTGAGCTCAAGATTAAAGGTGCCATTCACTGATGCTCGGCCATCGATCGGCTGCAAGCACATACATTTGAGCCCGTTAAGATGTAATTGTGATTCGTCTCTAGCAGACTACGCAACTGTACGAGATAGAGAAAATAACTGGGTGCAGTGTTAATGCATATTAATCTGATTTATGCAGATTCTTTCCACTTTCTTGTGCAAAATATCTCATCCTAGTCTTGTTTAATCCAGTGCTGAACTTTGAAACTGGCTTACATTAGTGGACCAGTGTTGATCAAATATTGGAGTTGTGTTGCACTCTGTTCTGACTACAAGCAACAGTTTTTTGGTGCATCTCTCTTTAATCCACACAAGTAGGCCACGGAGACTTCCAGAAGTCCCCGGAGATTACTTAGACCAGATGGTGACGTGCTCGTCCAGTCCCTAACCAACACACACAAATCTTTAACCAGTGTGAAACATTCCCATGTATAAATTTTTGAAATGGACAGAACCCTCATTTTTAGCTGGTGTTAAAAAAACACAGATAATTCATATTGTGCAGATAAGCGTTGTTAGTTTATCTATACGACAAGATGTTAGAAGTCAAATGTAATTGCAGCACCTCATTAGTCCTATTTCAGTAGTGAAATTCTATCTTGAAGTATGTTTACCTTTTTAAAAATATTTGATCTTTTTAATCGTATGCATATGTGTGCATTGCTACAGCAAAAGCGTCCTGTGTTCATCCATACTGAATGAGATGAGCAGCGAAACAAGCTTGACAGCGCTGCATTAATTAAACATCACACGCCGGTGTTCTGGAGCTCAGTTCATGGCATCTTCTCGCTTGTGCCGAGTTTGTAAACAAAGGCATTGTGGTCTCACTTTTTCACACAGCTTCGCACCTAAGTGGTCTCGCCAACCCTCTGCCATCTGCCCCCAGTCTCGCATCCTTGCGTTTCAGACAGAAAATACGTTGTTCCTGCATGACTCTGATTGGAGCGCTGTTTGGATTTCATGCTTGATGAAACTGGAATTTACAGACATGCCACTATAAAAGGAGTTTTACTTTAGTTACTAAACACTATAGTGGTCACATTTGAGTAACTTCCAATTAGCAGTATGTTTCAGCTGACAATTCCAGTTTTCAGAGCATCATGATGCGAGTTGCCAAAATAGTAGGATCCAAAAAGGAAAAGTGCTTGAGAAACTCGGTAAGCTTCAATCAGGAAAAGAAAAAAAATCACAAAACTTTGGAATTTAAACATCTTTTGATTTTGTTGTATATTTAAAATAAATAAATAAATAAATAAATAAATAAATAAATAAATAAATAAATAAATAAATAAATAAATAAATAAATAATACATAAATAAATAAATATCCCCTTGTCTTTAGCAGAAGAAAGAAAAATTGTATTAGGTAAACTATTATTTTAATGGAGGAAGAATTATGATTTGATGGATTATCTTTCATATGTCCAACTAGGTCCATTGGCAGCTGATTAACACTGTTGGAGATCTTTAATGGTATTTGCTGCCATCTCACAAGATTCATTCATTTCAGAGGTTGGTTGTCACTGTCATAAAACAGCCGATGAACAAGAAGCCTAAAAGAAGGTGCATCCTATGGAGCAAACAATTTTGATAATGGTTGATAACGTCAGGATGATAAAGTCAGACATCTCCTGTGGTTCCTCAATCACATCTGAGCATTGCTGCTCCTTTACAGGATGTGATTTATTAAAGGTGGTGTAGGCAATGTTTCTCAAAAACAGGTTTTGTTTTACTGGTTAAAAATGTTTCACATCCTGAAAATAATCAATAATAGAAGTGTTCTAAATGATAAAACATTTACATATATCTTCCGTGGAAGTCTCAGGACCAAAACATTTTTTTTTTTTTTTTTTTTGCCAGACCAAATGCAATGATTTTTTTGGTCCTGAGGATAATAGGATTGATCTTACCCGCCTGTCATAATTCTGTATTAATCATACTTAAAGGGTTAGTTTACCCATAAATAAAAAAATATCTTATAAGTTACTCTCAAGCTATCTTCTAGGTGTGATGGATGGATGGATGGTAAATGGTAAATGGATTGCATTTATAACAGACCCTATGGCCATCCAAAGCGCTTTACATATTGCCTCACATTCACCCATTCATAAACCGACGGCGGTGTCAGCCCTGTAAGGCACCATTGAGCTCATCGGGAGCAGCTGGGGTTAGGTGTCTTGCTCATGGACACCTCGACACTTGGTCAGGCGGAACCGGGGATCAAACCACCAACCTTTCGGTTTGTAGACAATCTACATGAACCACTGAGCCACTGCCGCCCCGGATGGATGGATGGATGGATGGATGGATGGATGGATGGATGGATGGATGGATGGATGGATGGATGGATGGATGGATGGATGGATGGATGGATGGATGGATGGATGGATGGATGGATGGATGGATGGATGGATGGATGGATGGATGGATGGATGGATGGATGGATGGATGGATGGATGGATGGATGGATGGATGGATGGATCTTTTTGGGGCTTCAGAATCTCAGTTTGGAAAAGCCAGAATATTATTGATTTTAACTCTGATTGTGTTTGGCTGAAAGAAGAAAGTGATGTACACTTAGAATGGCTGGAGGGTGTGTAAATGATGGGGTCATTTCCACTTCTGGGTGATATTCTACTTTCTATGTCAACACTATCAATGGCAAAATGAATCTGCAACAGCCAGCTAGATCTCTGGAAGTTCTTTATGTTCATCATCATCGTAATGTTTTGAGCTTTGGGACATGAGGTAGCTTAACGGCGTCTCTTGTGATGCTTTGCAAACTCTGCTCCTGTGGTGCGGGGGTCATGTGTTTCGGAGGAGGCGTAGCTTTGGAGACACACTAAAGGGAGGCGGGATCTTATGCTTTAAAAGCTAGCTTGCTATACAGAATACACTTTTCTTCTTAAAAAAGTTTTTCTTCTTAAAAAATGCTTCAGGACTTTCATGAAGGAATACTCGAAGGACTGTTAAATGTTGTCCATGCTTGTAATGATTGATTAAATAGATTTCTAAGAGTCTCTTCATACTTTTCTTTGCATTATACAAAACCTGTGACCCTGATACCATACAGCATGTCTTTCTTCCATTATTCTCATTTCTTGCCCAGTCCCTTCCCTCTGCATTCAGCCAAACATAGGGCACATGTCTCTTTGATTCAGGCGGATAATGGAGCAGATTTCCTCGATCTATGCTCTTCGTATAGCGGGAAGGTTTTTCTTTCTCTTTCTCATTTTGTTTCTTTAATCAGGCACATGGTGATGGAAAGCAAAAGAGGGGGTTTCATTTTTCTGCTCTCATTATAAATCAGAAATGACTCCCAAATCCTGACTGACTTCCACTTGATGCTGTTTCCAGTGTATTTTAGTGTTAGCACTAGTGGTGAAATTTTGTTTACTTTTACAAATATATTGAAAATAAATAGCAATATGTTTATTCAGCTTGGCCCGATGCTTCTGGAAAACATATTTTATGTATTATTTTGTGTTATTTCTTATTTTAAAGAGGCGCTGAATGCATTAATACTAAATGTGCTACATTTTTAAGGGCAAAAATACAGATTTATATGCAGATGCAAGGTCTTTTCACTTATTGTTTTAAAGCTAAATATATGCAGTCAGTTTAGCATTTAGAGATAAACTAAATGTTAAAATGTTCCTCTGCTTTGTGGCAAAAAAAATGTTTATTCCCTAAAAAATGAAAGGAATAGAATCAACTTTTTTCAAGGGAAAAAAATATGGCAAATTATAGCAAATTCAAATTCTGTATAGTCAATAGTGTTGCCAAAACATTATAAGACATACATAAACATATTTACTATTTTCAAAAAAATATGTACACTGCATTAAAAATGCTTTGATGTAATTATGTTGTTTCCAACCAAATTCGCTTAAGTTAACTCACCTTTGTCAGAAAAAAATATTTGTCCACATAAATCACACATAATGGAATTAAGTTATTTTTGTGCAACCCAATTAAATACTGGTTTTGCACTTGTCTCTGACATGACTATTTTTGCATTACCCTTATACTCAATTAAATGGTTCTAACTTGGGACAACATGTTGCTACAATGCTGGGGGGGGGGGTTGTGTGTGGTTACCAGGGTGTTGCTATGTGATTGCTATGGTGTTCTTTGTGGTTGCTAGGTCTCAGTGAGATTCTGATAGGTCTCAGATTCCTCCTTCAAATTTATACCACTAACTAGTTTATGCATTTTCCACCGTTTTAACTCTGGCACTACTGGATACTAATGAAGAAGCAGTGCAGAACTCGCAGCGTTCCTTGTACTGGCAGTCATGGCCAAAAATGGTCAAGACTTGAGGGCATGGGATGGATTTTGTATCATATGGAATTCATTTGCTATCTGTGCAGACTTCAAAGCGAGAGCTCTCCGGTCTGGTCCGTACCTTTCTCGCACCATAAATGGCCTCTCACGGAATGTCATGAATTAAATTATGTGCTTCTGAAATTCCCACTTGTAGGGCAATGCTACATGAAGAAGAGGGTTCAACTATTTATAACACCCAGAGCTATGGCAACTATCAGGAACATGCTTTACAAGGTTTCTTAAAAAAACAACAGAGGACCCTAAAAAAAAACATATATAAACACAAAAATGTCAGGAGGTTTCCCCAGACTAATTATATATAGTATCTGTGTGTATGAGTTAAACGGCATGTGATAGTAGAAATTTGCCAACAGTAAATAACTGTTCAGTGTGACATGATAAGATATCTTATTATATTTATGGTTATATATATATATATATATATATATATATATATATATATATATATATATATATATATATATATATATATATATATATATATATATATATATATATATATTGTGTTTGTACAGTACACACACACACACACACACAAAGAGAGACACCAACCAAACCTGACATTGCCAAAAGTGGAAGCAATTGGGAACAACAGCAACTGAACCATGAAATGGTAGGCCATGTAAAATCACAGAGCGGGGTCAGTGCATGCTGAGGCACACAGTGCGCAACTTTCTGCAGAATCAATAACTACAGACCTCTAAATAGCGTGGGGTTGTTTTCAGTTTGGGCATGGCCCCTTAGTACCAGTGAAGGGAAGTCTTAATGCTTCAGCATACCAATATATTTTGGACAATTTCATGCTCCCAGTTTTGTGGGAACAGGTTGGGGGATGTTCCTGTTCCAACATGACTGCGCTCCAGTGCACAGTGTTGGTCCATAAAGACATGGATGAGGAGTTTGGTGTGGAGGAACTTGACTGGCCTGCACAGAGTCCTGAGCTCAACCCGATAGAACAGCTTTGGGATGAATGAGCGGAGACTGAGAGCCAGGCCTTCTCGTCCAACATCAGTGCCTGACCTCACAAATGCACTTCTAGAAGAATGGTCAAAGATTCCCATAAACACACTCCTAAACCTTGAGGAAAGCCTTCCCAGAAGAGTTGAAGCTGTAAGAGCTTCAAAGGATGGGCCGACTCCATACTGCACACACAATATTATGTAAACAAACTTTTATATTAGATGTAACTAATCACAATTTATCAATTTAGCCCTTATTATATTATATTATATTATATTATATTATATTATATTATATTATATTATATTATATTATATTATATTATATTATATTATATTTATTATATTATATTATATTATATTATATTATATTATATTATATTATATTAGTTGTTTGCACAAGTGTCCTGGTGGTTTATCTCAGAATAGCATAGCGTAGAGCGTTTACAGCTCACCGTCTGATGGGTTCATTACGAACGAGGCAGTTTGGAAATTGCTCGTCATTAAAATTCAGAACTTTTAACTTATGGGATGAAACAGAATCACAGGCTTTTGATATTTTGCTGGTGCTGGAGATGGAGTGAGGATGAGAGACTACTTGGTGAGGAAAGATAAATAAATCAGGTTTGAGTAAATAAAAAATGATGGCGTTTCTTATACACAAAATATAGTTTTGCTGGAACTCCAGACTTTAAGGTGTAAAAGTCCATTAAAACTCAATCGATTATCGCAGAGTTCTGCTCCACAATTTCTTTCTAATTGCTTGTTTATATTTTTTTATGCTTGATGGAGCAATTTTCCAATGACAGACCAAATGTTTTCCCAATTATTCCTACTGTTTTTGGAAATATAAATACTGGCACTTGGAGTCGATTTTACCAAAGAGTTTCCCACCAGTCCAAAGTGCATTAAACTGCACTTTTGATTGTGATGTCGTTGGTTATTAGCCTAATGAGCCGCATTAGATATCCGCCCAGTTGTTTGATAAATTTAGGACAAATCTCGGCATGATCCGAATGCCAAGACTGTTAATAAAAAGGTTAATGAGAGGTTAACAAGAAAAAGAAGTGAGTAAATGGAAGAACCTAAAGTCATTATGCAAATGTAATTTTAGGCAAAAACATCCCGCTGAGGCCGCTATGCTAATGAGCTGATGAATATCTTTTGGGGTGGAACCACCTTCGCTTTTGATGTGAGACCAGAGGAGACTATTAAAGTATTACAACTGTACTGGCCGCGTTTGCTGGCATCAAACAAGAAATAACAATTCATGAGATGAAAATGAGAATTCTGTCACCAACTACTCACCCATGCCATTCCAACTTTCTTTCCAAACGTTCCTGAAATTCTTCAGAAGAAAGAAATGCAAGACAGAAGGTTGAGCTGAACTATCCTTTTTAAGACTCTCTCGGCCCTCACTGAGTTTGTAATAGTTATCTTGTAGCTGTGCTTGTAGTCAGTTTTTACTTCATGTTTCAGCATCTGAAAGTCTTCGAAGACCAAAGTAGCGTCTTGCTTGTCTGAAGTTCAGAGAGCAGTCTGGCATGAAACACTCTCAGACATTCTAAACTTGTGTTGTGTGTTGCAATTTTAGAAAAGCAGTTTCTTATATGTATTTTTCAGACTTTCTGGATAATGATGTGCAAAATAAAGACATGCACCTTTCAGAGCAAACAGAATTCTCCGGGTGTTCAGAAAAGGGCTCAGTTGCAATGCATTATATTCGTGCACAGGTGTTTTTATTTCAACAAATGAATGCGATCTTTTGGATGGAGTTCATCTCGACGAGTGTGCTGGGAGTTGAACCCAGATGGTTGCAGTCCAATGTGATTTTTGATTTGGCGGGGTTGCCAGCGCCAGTATCAGGGGAAGTCAATCTGGTTTGACCTGGATTACTTCTGCGAGGAAGCACATCTCATGAAAGATGCATCATCCCTGCTTTCCTCTGCCACTCAGCCTTCCCGCTATTCCCCACTTTTGGGAGGGTCAGAGCCTTTGAAGGTCCTTGTTTTTATCATGGCCTTGGAACCCGGAGCCTTTCAGAGCTGGTTAACTGCTGTCAGGCTTTTAAACCCTCAGAGACCTCAAACTTACGCTTCCTTCAAGTCATGTCAGAATGCTCATGTTGACGAGATAAGCACACTTGCATGTTGTAGTTTCCAGTGGGAGAGCATTTTAGTGTACTATAGGTGTGTCCAAAACATATTTTAAAAAGTTGGAAAAAGCCTCATGCAGAGAAACGGTGTTTGTTTAAAATACTGTGGATGTGGCTGCAGTGTGTTGATTCTCATTCATCTTTTGATGCATTAACTTTTTGTTTTCCTCCAGGATGTTTTAAATTTGAATTATGAATGCACATTTTTGTGAATGCATATTATAAATGCATGTATTTGTGAACAGTGATAAAGTTTAACAGAAAAAAAAGCTAATTTAACGGTTTAAGCCTATGGATCCTTTACTTTTGAAGACATAAAACATTTTGATTTAAGTCTGTATGTTTATAAGTCTACAAAATTGGTAAATAAATTAAAATAATTTATTTACTAATTTAATAAATAATTTATTTATTAAATAATAATAAAAAGAGTTAAAATTTTAATTCATAAAAATAATAATAAAAAGTTTAAGCTGGAGTCGGACAATAAGGCCTACAGAGCTAAATGATGTCTGCTGCATGAAGAGATAGAGCAGGTATAGTTTAGTGTAAGAAATTTACATTATCATCAGCATACACAGTGAATTACACAAAACACTCCTTACAACTAACAGTAAGCAAATATACAGACAGCATGCCCTTTGAGGGTGTGTTTAATAATCAGGAAAACTTTATATCTGTAAAACAACTCAGATGAACTGTAATAAAGTGCACACTCTCCCTTTCATTACTGCCGTGACCAGTATCGTTCCAGAGACTGTAAAATAGATCACGAATATTTGTTACTGATCCACCCTTGAGCTTTAATTTGTTTGCAAAACCTGCCTTGAATTATCCCTCATTCAGGCAATGCACCTGCACTGCTTACAAGACACTGTTGTCTCTAGATGATAGTGGACATCTGACCAAGGACGGAAACTATGCTGATGTGGATACTGTCAGGGCAGTGGGTGGCAACAAGGGGTGGTAATATTAAAATTGGTCCCCTTTCAACATCTGAAGGGGAGAGAAATCTTAGTGGCTAATTTTTTTTTTCACATGCTTGCAGAAAAATGCTTACCAATACAAAGGTTGTCACTTTTTACCTTTTCTGGGCTGTTTGAGGCTGATTATAGCACTTATACATACATATTACATACAAAAAAAAAAGGGTTAATATGACAGCTTTCACATTACCAAATTTTCATACAAACTGTGCCCTGTTCTGAATTAATCTGCCAGAATAAAATTTCCCTTTATTTATATTCTTAAAATGAGAGAAATCCCTGCTTATTCTGAATTTTTAAGCTTAGGCTTAAGAGACATGAACTAGTTCTTTGAAAACAAATATGACCTTTGATACATGTCTAGTCTTCATGCTCTGAGTATGGTTTCACTAATAATAAATGTACATTTGCAAAAAGCATGCATATTTGTCCATACCCATGTTGATTAGAGTATTAAAAACTTAAAAACATATTTATTTATATTTAGGTATATTTAGAACTGATACAAATGTGTGATTAAATTGCGATGTATCGCGAGTTAACTCATGGCAATATGCGATTAATCGTGATTAAGTATTTTCAGCCTATTCCGCACTCAAGCGCACGCATTAAGCTTTCCCCAAAGCATCGGCAAATGTAATGATTATAAATGTCTAGTAAAAAAAAAATAGCAAGGAGACATTTTAATTGTTTATTAATAAAAAAATTCTGAGTCAGTTCCCTCGCCAATTCCGCTGTATAGTGAACGTGCGTATAGAGAGAAATGCACCTTTCATATGGATTGATTACATAAGCATATGATTTTTTTTTTAATTGTTAGATTTAAAAGACATTTCAAGCTTTCTATAGATATATTTCTCATGTGTGTGAGGCAAGAAGTCTATACACTGAGTTTTGGTTCATTTTTGTGACGCGCTCTAGATCAGGAAGACTGAGATGGCAGAAAGTACATTCTGTTTGTTTTCTTTATTTTACAAAGGGACAGTGTTTTCTTGTTATTGTCAGTTTGCACATATAAAACTAGTTTTGAATGATGTATTACTCTTATCTGACATTTCTAAAAATGACAGTATTTTAAGTTGTTATCAGGAAAGTGAAAAGTGATCGCGCCGGTGCCTCTATGTCGTTCAGTAAAATGTGCTATTCTTTAGCTCCCACACTTCACACAAACTCTTGGATTTGCACCTGATATAACACATGTATTCAAGGTTAACGTTAGAGCGACCGGCTATCTAAAGTTGCTCATGCTTACATGTTTCAAAAGGTCAATGATAGGTGAACGTTTGGATTTCCTGCCTGACATACTGTAATTACCGCAAGAACCCGCCGTTGACACAGACTGTTTTTTTGGGCGACTCAGCCTCTTCTAGTTGACTAACGTTTAGTCGACTATAGGGGGCAGCCCTATAATTACTAAAATATCTGGTTGAGAATGAAAAATAAATAAAAGAGAAAACCGCTCGAATTCATCATGATGTCGTACGATTTCCACAGGAGTAATGTAGTTTAGTTACCGTGTTTGTGCTGAAATTGCTGTCGTTAGCCTAAATTGTGCGTTCAAGTCAACTCATAAAGTTAATTCTTGTTCTGATGTCCTGCGATTGGCGTGAGCAGATGTCTGTAATTTCCAAGCAGCAGGTCCCAACTAATGTTGTTCTAAGCAAAATGACCCGCGCTACAGATGGCCTGTAGAATTTGAATACGGCCTTTCTCTAAAGACATCAGCAGCGCTTCCCTCAGGCGAGCGCCACGCGGCCGCTGTTGAACTGCATTGGCACGAGTCTCGGAGCGGATGAATGATGTGTGCTTTCAATCATCTATCAAACGCTGGAAGTTCAATAATTTTTCTCATATTCATCAGCAAGGTCAAGACTAACTTGCCTACATGGGCTGTGATTGACAGTGAAGTAATGGCCGTATGGAGCTGAATGTGTGTCACGTCTCTCGGCCTCTACCTTGCCAGAATAATAGTGTGTTGCAGCCAGGCATTTATTCAATGTGAATTGTTTTTTTGTGAAAAAGCTGTAGCCTACTTTACTCCTGAACAGCAGAAAGCCATATTGCTAATGACAGCGACCCTGATGTGGCTCTCGTGACAGATTGTGTCTCAGAACACAGAGATCGTATTTTGAATACCAATATACTATGATTCACCTTTGCTTTGCTACTTAGTAATGTCACCAAGAACACAGTAGGACTTACCTAGCAACATCCACCTAACTGACCACATCAGTGCGACGTTTCCATACAGTGTGAACATCTAGTGTTGCATGTGTGTTGCATCATTTATCCAGCTAGTCTTCATAATATATTTATGCAGTCAATTGAAGTGTCTTCTGGGTTGGAAACTTATGCATTAACACCAACATATATGTGTATTTGTATAGGGAATGTTTATAGGGATTTCGTACACATCCCAGGTTAATAATAAAAGATTGCCTAGACCGTGAACTCGACATATAATAACTATAAAAAGCAATGGAAATTATTTCTTAATGTGAAACATTTCCAATTTTGCCTGTGTAATGTGACGTGTTTTACAGTGAAATGGCTAGATAATTAAATGTGGAAGGGGAGGAGTTAGTGATGTCATTTTAGAGGCGGAGCAAGTGATTATATAGTGATTGTTCACACATCAGTGTTATTTTAGCGTTGTTTATATACTATTATAGTATTTATTAATATTTGGAATGAGATTTTATATTAACAGTTTTTATTTAAGTTTTAGTGATTTAGTTCGTTCTATTTTTGTCTGTTCTAATTACCGTTTATTTTTATTTTTGTGCATTGTGTATGTATATCATTGTATATGTACATACAAACACACACACACACACACACACACACACACACACACACACACACACACACACACACACACACACACACACACACACACACACACACACACACACAACACACACACACATATATATATATATATATTAGTGCTGTCAAATCAATTAATAATTAATCATGATTAATCACATCTAACATAAACGTTTATGTTAGACAACCACAACATTTTGTCACTTTATCACAGTTTATTCGCTAAGAAAATGCCGAAATCCTGGTGGGATTGAGCAATGAGGAAGTGCAAGTTTACTAGTACTTTAATTGACACGTGTTCAATTTGAAGAAATTAATTAAAACAAAATTTTTGTTTTTTGCTTGATATAGTAGGTCTTAAATTGAATTTATAAAGGTCTTAAAAAGTCTTAAATTTGACTGACTAAATTTGATAGCCTGTCCCACAGCTGTAGCTTCTCTAAGGTAATTTCAGTCAATTGACATCACATTTGCTTTAACAACATTTTGGTGCTGATGTGTGAAGAGTGGCAGTGTGATTAAACTCTACTTAAAGCTGTTGCGAGTGTGAACAGCATATACTAGTTGTTTTTAGAGCAATTTAACAGGTTTCATGTGCGAAAGTGGTTAATAAGACCATGAAGGTGTATTATAGGTGTTGTTACAGGTTGATGAGTTTTAAGTGGAAAACATTAGCTATAAACTAAAAGACTGATAGATTGTCTGGTTTAACTTCTGCTCATGCCCATTACAATAAACTCCACGGGAGCACAAACCCGCCGGAGCAGAATTAACCGTATCCCAGCATGAGCAGACGAACAACACACATGCACGGTGCCAGCGATACTTGACAAAGGCGATATTCAGCGCTGTCCTGCGGGGCTGTGTAGATGAATTGAGGAGAGGAGCGGCGGTGGACTCCAGAGCCTGTCGAGTGGGCGAGCGGGAGCTTTCTGCCAGCTTCACACAGGGGTCTCAGGCGGCTAAACCTTGATCTGCATGGCTTCCTCTCCACTCCCTCCTAGAGCGAAAAACACGAGTGCTCTCAAGACGCCACCACTCCCCTTTCATTCTGTCTTCTCGTCATGTTTTCTGTCTTTATTAACAAGCCTCAGTCTGCTGAATGTAGGTAGACGTGTTGTTTTCTTGGAGTTGATACAGTTCCTGGTAAATATTTAAGCTTGTTACATGCTTTCTAATTAACAGATGTTAAACTGAGCCTGGTTTCTGACTAAAATGCATGTTTTAACTGAAAGCAACTTGCACTGGCATATCTTAAAATATGTCAGTGACATTCTTGTGTCTCAAAAATGCACATCCGTAATGGCATATTTATAAGAGCGAATTAAATGTCCTCATTAAACTAAGACCTAAGACCTCCTGTATTAATCTGAGCCCTCTCTGTGAAACCAGGCCTAGTTTAACTGATCGCAGCACAATAATTGATTATAGTAACCACAGTTTCCACAGAAATACCTGTTACTATACATCATTACAACTGTGTTAACTTTAGACTCAGTTCTGAAGAGATTTCTGAAAATCTGCTGGATGGATGGATGGATGGATGGATGGATGGATGGATGGATGGAGGGCAAATGTGTGGGCTTTTTCAGATTTCAAATATTTCAATATAGAATAGAAAAGGTAAATTCCCTTAGTTCACATATGAAGATGACCAGAGGCCACTGAAAAGCAGCGAGAGCATCAGCTTTAGTTTCTGCTCTGACAGCCGTAAGACCAGCCGAACGCAGAAATCAGGAATGTTGAGAGAACATTGTGCTTGGTATGTTTTTGTCTTTTAAACTAAACTTGGGTCTCAGCCAATAAAGATGCCTTTGGCTTGGCTTGCTAAGTTAGGGACCCAAATGTTCAACTAAATATCCAAATGCATTCAATTACTAAACTAAATTAACTATATCAACTTAATTACTGATCTGCCCACATTGTCGCTATATGATCATTAAAATGAGCCGATGACATCACCGTTTTCTCCAGAACGACTGTACAGCCAAGTCAAATTCTGCTCTATTATTTTTCTGTTAACACTGTGAAGCTGCTTTGAAACAATCGTCATTGTAAAAAAAAAAGAAAAGACAAGTTGACTTGACTGTTTGAATGCATTCGTCCACAGATTGCTCACACTATGAAAGCAACCCAGTTGAATGTGTTTTCGACTCTCTCTGGAAGTGGTCAAAAGTGGACAATCTTAAAGCGTTTTAGACCCTGTTTACTCCTGTATTTAATGTCATCCACGTGTGATCCAATCAACCCAAAACGCATCTTAATACCAGGTGTAAACGGACAAAGATAATTCATACCAGAACTGTAAAAATTACAATATTCAATGCTACTGAAAACCTTACAATTTTCAACAACCTTACAGGTACACATTTCAATAGTGTAAATGCATAAGTATGCGCACCCCTGAATATATATTTATGTAGTGAGTGAGAAGTGTTCATCACAGAAGAGTGAAGTGGAACGCAGACTAAACTCGTCAACCTTGAGCCTCTCCGCCCTGAATAGCGTTCGGATGCTTTTGTATTGGCGTTTGAATGGAAGTGCTGTGAGTGGAGCGTTTGCTTGGGCGGGCAGCCAGGCGCTGTGAGCGTACAGTCAGGGATTCGACTGACCTTAAGAGAACAGCTCGTCAGCAATGCTGATTCCCAAAGCAGAATCACAGCTGGGGCACGAGGAATGCTCCTGCAAAAAGCATTTAATATGATTTTTTTTTATAGGGTAATTTTTTTTATAGGGTAAAAATAGGGTAATTTTTTTTATTTATTTATTTTTATTAATTTTGCTAGCACACAATTTGCTGTGTGTATGTGTGTAGAATAAAGAATCAAAATACATGTAATATATATATATATATATATATATATATATATATATATATATATATATATATATATATATATATACAGTATATATTATAATATTAATATACATATATATATATATATATACACACAGTATATATTATAATATTAATATACATTTATATATAAATGTAGTATTTTACTAAATTTTATTTACAAAAAAAAAATACTATAAATGCTTAAACAACTTATTGCATTTTAAACAAATTTGTCTAAATCTTGATACAATCACACCCTTTTAATGGATCATAAATATATTTTCTCTGCTATGGAACATGATTCATAATGTGATTTGTGTTTTGTTTGTTTGGCTCAATTACTCTTTCATATCTTAGTGTTTCTTTCTGGTTTGTTCTGCATGTGTTCCATGCCAAGAGATTGCATTTCTGGCACATAATTTAATGGAGAACATATGAATGAATTCATCATCAACACAGACGTTTTTTTAGATTATATTTTCAGTGCTGGAAACGTTTACATTACTCCCATAAAATATATGAAGAAAGACACAATATGACAAACTTCCGCCACTTGTATTAATGCATTTGCATATTTCAAATGAAAGATTTTCTTTGCGTTTTGTATTTGTGTTTGTTTCCGTGAGTAAAGTCTGAATGGACACAGTGTAAGACAGGACACAACTCACTTCCTCCATCCGCGTCACTCACTAAAGATAAACCGAGATGACTGTATCGGCACACAAGCAGAACAACGCAGACTGCTCTTATTTCTGTTTATTTATGGACTTTTGCCACTTTCTCAGACATGTTTAAAGTAATTATGACAACATAAAATTAGACCGTTTTATTATCGATTATTATTATTATTATTATTATTAATATTATTATTAAATATATATATATCTTATTTAATTTAATAACATTATTTAATAATTATTTAGCATTAATAATAATAATAATAAGAATAATAATAAGAAGAAGAAGAAGAAGAAGAAGCAGAACTATCATATTATTATTAGTAGTAGTAGTAGTAGTAGTAGTAGCATTAAATATATAATTTAATTTAATATTTTTATAATGATTTAGTACAATAATAATAATAATAATAATAATAATAATAATAATAATAATAATAATAATAATAATAACTATTATTAATAAGTATATATATATATATATATATATATATATATATATATATATATATATATATATATATATAATAAATACTAATTACATTAATAATAATAATAATAATAATAATAATAATAATAATAATAATAATAATAATAATTTGATATTATTATTATTATTATTATTGTTATTATTATTATTATTATTATTATTATTATTGCACATGAAAATAGGTGGATGGAAACATAGCTAATATTTTTTTTTTTACAATGTTACATTTACGTTACATTAAATTACATTACATTACGCCAAAGCGATTTACAAATGAGCAGTTTTTTAAAAAAATGTTTTACTTCTTTAAAGAAATTAGTATTTTGTGATGCCACATTCAAACCTGTACAATCCTCACACTGCGGCACAATGAGTGTTCAAAAACATACATTTAGAAATGTGAATTCCTCAATGTAAATTGACAAGTGTAAATGTGACTTTAATTGATTAATGTTTGATTAAAAGCAATCACATGGGTCATTATTTCCGACTCTGAACGCGCTGAGCTAAATTCTAATTGGAAAGATATTGATTGAGCCCTTTAACCAGGCACTGAGATCCATTTGTCGTCATTCGCTTTCCTGGCCACATCTGAGCGCATTTGTCTTTACCCTCCGCCTGATATGCATTCTGTCCGTGTTCAGAAAGTAATCAGCAGGAGCTCGCAGATTACAGGCTGCCAATCATTGGTATTCCTGCACCGGCGTGTGCTGAGACGGAGGAAAGGAGGGATGCATCGGAGGAGATGGGTCATCACTCTTGCCTTCCTTCTCCTAATGGGGTCTGACACGGCTCCGGAGGGACGGAGTAATCAGGCCAGGCCTCACAGCTCAGAGCATAATGACCAACACAGCTGCACAACGGTCACGCATGGCAGTCCACTGCAGACTATTGCCTTGAATTTGTAGCATCTTATCTTAATTGTGGAACTACAAGCCAAACATGTTGTAAAAGTGGTTTTGCATATTTTAGTTTGGACATCAAGCGATTTTTTGGTTTTTGAGGATGAAAGCATGTCACACAACCTGTCCATGTTGGCATCTGTCTAATTTAACTGAGTGACAGATTTATTTGCTCCAATGCCCTAGAGTTTGATGGGACACACAGTCCTTGAGTTCTGCTTCTGTTTAAAATGGTAATATTATATGGTTTGATGGATTTTTATTACAAACCTGATTCCAAAAAAGTTGGGACACTGTACAAATTGTGAATAAAAGAGAATTCAATGATGTGGAACTTTCAAATTTCAATATTTTATTCAGAATACGACATATTAAATGTGTAAACTGATAAAATGTATGATTTTAAGGGGGAAATAAGTTGATTTTAAATTTCCTGGCATTAACAGATTTCAAAACAGGATAAGGCCATATTTACCTCTGTGTGGCATCCCCTCTTCTTTTTATAACAGTCTGCAAACGTCTGGGGACTGAGGAGAGAAGTTGCTCAAGTTTAGGAATAGGAATGTTGTCCCATTCTTGTCTAATACAGGCTTCTAGTTGCTCAACTGTTTTAGGTCTTCTTTGTCGCATTTTCCTCTTTATGATGCAGCAAATGTTTTCTATGTGTGAAAGATCTGGACTGCAGGCTGGCCATTTCAGTACCCAGATCCTTCTTCTACGCACCCATGATGTTGTAATTGATGCAGTATGTGGTCTAGCATTTTCATGTTGGAAAATGCAAGGTCTTTCCTGAAAGAGACGATGTCTGGATGGGAGCATATGTTGTTCTAGATATACCTTTCAGCATTGATGGTGCCTTTCCAGATGTGTAAGCTGTCCACACACTCATGCAACCCCATACCATCAGAGATGCAGACTTCTAAACTGAGCGCTGATAACAACTTGGGTTGTCCTTGTCCTCTTTTGTCCGGATGACATGGAGTCCCAGTTTTCCAAAAAGAACTTCACATTTTGATTCGTCTGACCACAGAACAGTTTTCCACTTTGCCACAGTCCATTTTAAATGAGCCTTGGCCCAGAGAAAACAGCTGCGCTTCTGGATCATGTTTAGATATATCTTCTTTTTTGATCTATAGAGTTTTAGCTGGCAATGACAAATGTCACTGTGGATTGTGTTAGCCGACAATGTTTTCTGGAAGTATTCCTGAGCCTATGTTGTGATTTCCATTCCTGTATGTGATGCAGTGCCGTCTAAGGGCCCGAAGATCTCGGGCATCCAGTACGGTTTTCCAGCCTTGACCCTTACGCACAGAGATTGTTCCAGATTCTCTGAATATTTGGATGATATTAACTATAACTTCAAACTATTTGCAATTTTTCTCTGAGAAACTCCTTTCTGAAATTGCTCCACTATTTTTCACCGCAGCATTGGGGAATTGGTGATCCTCTGCCCATCTAGAGTTCTGAGAGGCACTGCTACTCTGAGGGGCTCTTTTTAAACCCAATCATGTTGCCAATTGACCTAATAATAATAATAATAACTTTTTTGGAATGTGTAGCTCTCATAAAATGTTGCCAATAGTTGGCATGACATTTCAAAATGTCTCACTTTTAACAGTTGATATGTTATCTATATTCTATTGTGAATAAAATATAAGTTTATGCGATTTGTAAATGATTGCATTATTTTTTTATTTATAATTTGCCCAGTGTCCCAATTTTTTTGAGAATTGGGTTTGTATATTATAATGTGTGTGTGTGTGTGTGTGTGTGTGTGTGTGTGTGTGTGCGTGCGTGTGTGCGTGCGTGCGTGCGTGCGTGCGTGTGTGTGTGGCCTGGTAATCCCTACATTATGGGGACAAAATGTCCCCACAAAGATGGCAATGCAAATGCAGAATGTTTCCTGTGATGGGTAGGTTTAGGGGCAGTGTAAGGGGATAGTATGTACAGTTGAAATGAAATCCATCACGCCTATGGAAAGTCCACATAAAACATGGAAACACGACATGTGTGTGTGTGTGTGTGTGTGTGCGTGCGTGCATGTGCGTGCCTGCATGCGTGTGTGTGTACTTTTTTACTGCCCTTCAGAACCCACATGATACTGCTACAGTATTTATTTATTTATTTTTTAAAAGACATTCACATTGACAGTGATTTGCAGCAACAATTTAATTCATTTTAACTGTCAATGAGAGATGACGAGATGGAAAATCGTGAACAGTGACCAAAGCACATCTTAATAGCCAAAATAAGCTTGTACGGTCATTGTTTATCAGATCCACTAGTTGGTTTACAAAAGACATCCTGTACCTGCTTTTCTCATTATCTGTTGAAGATCTATCAGCATCAGCGGTGGTGTAGATAAGACGCTCGGTCCTTCCGCTCAGCTTTGTTTGTCCTGTGTGTTCTCAAGCCTAAAGCTGCGGTGGACTTTGAAGAGCAGCATAAGCAGGATTTGTACCTCGACCGCCACTGGCATGTTTTCTCTCACAAGTGTCACATCGGATGCTGCCGCTTCACATTGAGCTTCTGAAGCCGTCTGAGGATCGGTGTCTTCATCCGGACCGGCGGGCTGCCAAATATCCCACGCGTGTCTCCCATCAGCCCTTTGAGATGGCCGTCTGGGGACATCTCAGCAGTGGATCGATACCTGCTTAATTTCAGTCCACACAGATTTATTTGACAAAAGCTCAAACATGATTTGTGGCTCCTTGAGGGAATCATGTCGGTGGCTTTTGCTGACCCTAGCAAAGGCCGTGCGCTCCTTTTGTAAGTCTGTCTAATGTAGATTGCTCACGATTTCTTTTGTTTGCTCTTTGAATATAGTCTCGTCTAAAACTGCTATTGCGTTATTAATGGATTATGGTTCGCCAAGCATATTCAAACATATCAGAGTTAAAATAAATATTCCCAAGCAATCCAATGCCAAGAAATGTCAGCAGTTCTTGTAAAGAATGATTATTCAGTGTTTAAAGAATACATGCAATGTACAAACAAAATATCTCAGAGCTCTTTTGTTGAGAGCAGGGTCCTACTGGGGGATAGATGTAGATTTTGGCTCGTGAAGCTCCTCTGGCAGGAACGATGGGAATCTATGCGTTGTGCATTTTGTTATATATATGACAGCTTCCGTCATGTACATCCATTTGAACAACTTTTGTTGAAAAATGGTTCCAAACTTGCCAACCTTCAGGATTTTAGAATGAACCTAAATCATACACTGTTAAGATCTGTCAACATTAGTTGATACACTGTGAACTAACATCAACACAGATGAATTAACGCTTTAACTAATGAGCTAATGCATTAACTATTGTTAACAAACAGGACAATGTTGTAAAACCTTACCACTATTGACTGATGCTAAAATACTGCTGCGCATCACGGTTTTTGAGATAGTTATAAAAATAAGGCTGTTTTCTATCATCTGTTATTACATTATACATTAATGCTCAGTTTTACATTTAGATTAACACTTTAATTTTGGCTCCAATTCTTACTCCTAACTAGTTGCTTATAAGCATGCATATTACTATGATATTGAGTATTTATTTGTACATATAAAGCACATATGACTGCCTTATTCTGCATGACCATATTCCACATCTTCAAATCCTACCCGATACCTAAAATTAACAACTACCGTATTAACTATTAATAAGCTGTTTTCATGAGTTGATTGAGGCAAAAGTCGTAGTTAATAGTGAGAATTGGCCCTAAAGTGTGACCTAATGTTGTTACCCTAACTGAATTTAATGGTCAAACTAATAGCTACGATAGTAGTAACACATCATAAGCGACCTGAACCTGCAACTCCCAGTTATATGACCTTTAAGAGACACTGGGAACAATCTTTTATTTAAAGGCATGATGGAATGAGAGTATTTTAGCTGTTATTTGCAAGCCTATAATGTCGTAACAAGTTTTTTTAGTTTTTTTTGTTTGAGTCCCGACAGTCCAAGTTATGGCATTTAAATGAAAAGAAATGCAAGCAAAAAGGATTGACAGTCGACACCATGAATAGCCCTGCTTTCTAGTTATGAAATGTATAGCCTGCTAGCCGAACTTAGCCACAACATTTGAGGTCAGGAAGTTCAGTCTGGACTTGATCCATTGTGGAGCAACTATGCTCCAACCAGAGCTGTTTGGACCAATCAAATTGTCAGGCCTGGCCTTATACGATGATGGAGAGATGATCAACAGGAACACAAGCATTCACGTCACCATTGGTTGTAGGTCTATCCAATTGAGTGCAGGGGCATTTTCTTTCCTGGTTCGGCTGAAACGGCCCATAATCCCAGCTCAATGGAGCGGTTTCAAACTCATGTTCTGACTAGAAACTGAGTATGACGACATCAGGCTATGAAATGTATCAAATTGACAAGCATCTTCATTTATGTAGAACCCATAAACTAGTCTGAAAAGTTAATGGATTTTGTGTTGCATACATGCATTAAGTTATTTAAAATGCTTTTAAGTTAATAAACATGTACATTTAGTACACAAATCCTGCTTTAAAATCCTACTGTGATGTTTCAGTATGCAAGTTATTTTGGTTTGAACAATCTTTTTTTTGTCCTTCTCATCTCTCATTTTCCCTAGACAAAGAGTGTGTCTCAATCAGCTCCTGAGTTCAGGCACTGATCAGGCCATTTTAAGAGCTGTATCAATCACAAAATCCTTCTAGTGCACTGGAACATTCACCCTAAAAAGCACAAAAAAAAAAAAAAAACAGAGAGCATCATAGATCCTGCTTGTTAAGTGGTACTGTTCTATTTATCATAGTCTACATAGTCATGTCTTCAGAAATTGACTAATTAATTTTCCAGGGTCCTTACCTGGGTGCTTACCCCGATTTATGTACACGATATTCTGATTCATGAGTTTAGGAACTAGGGAGCTGATAGAGAGGCAGAGTTTAACACTAAAAACTGTAACCTTGTGTGTATCAGGTGTGCAATTGCGCTTTATCTGTGTATTTTATTATTTACATGCTGCCACAGAATATGATGGGAAATTTAGTTATGTTTCCTCATAAACTGGATAAATGTATATTTTATGGTGAGCTGTATTGTGTTTTTCATTAACAGTACTAACAGGGTTCCTATTATGCACATTTACAGGTATATACTATGGTTTATCGAATCTGATAGAATGCATTTAAGCGCATAAGTGACAATATTTGCATGGGTGTTAAAAAATAAAGATTTAATTTTACAGTAATGCAAGTAAGCCAACAGGGAGAGATAAAAAAAAAAAACCTCTACTAGCGACTGAAGCTAGAGATTGCAGTCTTTAGCTTCCATGCTGGAGACGCCGTTCGAGTCCCACTTGCAGGGCGAGGAGGACTGGAGGGGTTACATTGGTGCCGTGACCCAGATGGGATTGATGTTTATGGGGGTAAATGTAATGTTATGGGGGTAAATGGGGGTAAATTGAGGTAAATGTAATGGAGGCCAGCTAGTGAAAGCCTAAAGTGTAATCCTCACTCAATGATCCCAAGCGACTGACGCTAGAACTTGTCCGCCTCCCAAGCTGGAGACGCCGGTTCGAGTCCTGCTTGAAGCCAGCAGACAAAACTCTAAAGGAGTTGAGGGAAGTTCAGTGACACTGCTAAAGAGAAGAACTCCCGCTGGAGAGGCTTTTCAGAGCTTTTTCATGCTCAAACAGCAACATTACATACTAAAGACAGACGAGCAGGCATCATTTTTAACCTTCATGTGCATTCTTCTCGAAAATGTGATCATTTAATCACGGCCTCAAGACAGCTGTAGTTACGACTCACAAGTAGGAACTTCCCAGGAACTATCTATTTATCCTCCTTCCTCATCATGATGAAAACACATGCTTTGAATAAACTCATCTGATCAGTTTATGTCTAGTGGAAATACTTGAATTTCTTCCTCTTTTCTCTTGCAGTGACACCGGAAAATACCAACAATCACCGATACCATCATCCTCAAACCAAAGACTTTGATCAGATGAATTCTGGCACGGGAGTAACAGAAAGCGTCCCGCTGGCTCTGGTCTCGATATGCGTGTTTGGGCTGTTGTCAGGGTAGTGTCAGCCAACTGGGTCCAACCCCAGTCTGAAGACTGCTTTTCAGTTTCTTGGAAAGAAAATGTGCCAGCCTTTAAAGTGTCGAGGTTGAAATTCCAGCTAATGGAATGTCCTCTAATGGAAATGGATCAAAAATGGACAAAACTGCCATAGACACATTGAGGACTGAGGAGGATGAAAAGAAAATGAACTGAGAAACTTGTCCTTTCATAAAACTTTTTTAATCACCAAGTGTTTCTATCATAAACATAACAGTCTACTAAAACTTCTGCGAACACTTTACTGCCTTGAATAATGTCTTTTCTACAGGGTTCAGAGTAACACTTTCAGAGAGAAATGAATTTAATTCTCTTATGATGTACGGTCTATTCAAAGCATAGTCCTGAGCTGAAACGAGCACATATCAGCATTTTTAATATAAATGATGCAATATTTCTGATGTCACATACTGCTTTTTTGAATATTTCTTGGTACCATGTACCTCAATGACCTCCTTTTTTTCAGCGTTTTTAAATGTAATGTTGTTTCTTTTCATCTGAAATGGCGTACAACGCACCTTAACAAAATGTATAAAGATGTTTTGATTTGCAATGTATTTATTCTTGGTTACAGAGTGACATTAAACAGATAATGAAACTAAATATTTGCCACATGAATTTAAATGCAATAAAAGTATGATCTAATATAGGATTGGGACACTTTTCCCAAGTCATCTCATTGGTAGGATGTGTCCCAATTAATAATAATATAGGCCTTGTTTCTTAACCTTAGCTAACGTACAATGAACAATACTTTGAACTAATGTTCATTTTGATATGTACTATTACATTTCATAAATCAAACAATGCATGTGTTAAAATGAGGCCCAGCCCATCGTTATTTCTAGAGATGCACCGATACCGATGCCGATTTTAACAAACAATTATTAGCTGATATCAATATTTGTCACTTGCCCTCTTATTTGCAGTTTTGTCATTAAAATACGTAGA
The DNA here is from genome assembly GCF_024679245.1 of Pseudorasbora parva. Lineage (NCBI taxonomy): Eukaryota > Metazoa > Chordata > Actinopteri > Cypriniformes > Gobionidae > Pseudorasbora > Pseudorasbora parva. The sequence continues at coordinate 54,462,342 of NC_090175.1, forward strand.
TAGTGTTTTGATCATGTTTTAAATTAAAAAAGTTTAAAAACATACATTAAGTTATAGTTGCTGCATCATCAAATAATGTCTAATGAACATGCCGTGGATCCATTTAACATTCAGCAGGCCAACTTAATTAATACAGCATAACAAAGATACAGTTTTCAGATACAGAAAATAAAATAAACAAATAAAAAACTGCATATTCTTATAAATTAAATTCATTTGTGACCCTGGACCACAAGGGTCAATTTTTTGAATTGACATTTATACCTCATCTGAATGGTGAATAAATAATATTTCCATTGATGATTGGCTTGTTAGGTTATGGCAATATCGAGATACAACTAAATAATACATTTTTGATACATTTACGGTAGGAAATTTACTAAATATCTCCATGGAACATGATCATTACTTAATATCCTAATAATTTTTGGTATAAAAGAAAAGTCAGTCATTTTGACCCATATAATGTATTGTTGGCTATTGCCACAAATGTTACTGTGACTTATGCGACTTATGTTTTGTCGTCCAGGGTCATATATTAATCCTTATTAAAGTTACAAAAGTTTTTTTGTCTAGAGCAGTGAGTGATATTTATTTTGACTTTTGTTTTGTTTGATTAACATTAAAACGCAGACGGCAGCGCAGCAGGAATATTGGGCTGCTGTCACTTTAAGAGCTGCACGGATCCAGTATAATTTTATTTCGCAGCTGTTTGCTTCATTTGAGCCACAACCAACTGTGTTTGCAAGGATACTTCCAAGACGGCCATTTTGATATATATTTGGGTACATTAAAACGGTTATGAATCAGCGGATTGATTCATGATTCGGATCGTGTGTCAAACTGCTGAAATCACGTAACATTGGCGATCTGAATCATGAATCAATACACTGATTCATAACCGTTTTAATCTTTATTTGAGGATTGAAAACAAAAGCGGAAGAGAAGACAATGCTGAATAAAATGTTGCTATTTTTGGACCCAAATGTATTTCCGATGCTTCAAGAGACTCTAATTAACCCACTGATGTCTCATATGGACTACTGTGATGATGTTTTTATTCCCTTTCTGGACATGGACAGTATAGTGTGCATACACTTAGATACGCTCTCGGACTAAATATAAAATTTCTTAAACTGTGATCTGAAGATGAACGGAGGTCTTACGGGTGTGGAACGACATTAGGGAGAGTCATTAATGACATCAATTTCATTTTTGGGTGAACTAACCCTTTAAATGTGCACCTTCCTCTTGTATAATGCAGTCTCAGAGGTCCAGGAGAAGACAAATACAGAGGAATCGCTCATTTCATCTCTGGTTCTCTCACAGCTCTTTCTGACAATGAAAACTTTGCCCAAAACGGTCAACTGAACTCATTAATATGCTGCCAAATCTCAGGACGCTTGAGTTTTTTTTATCTTTTTCATGAAGAGCTTCAAAGAGCTCCTCTGAGGATTGTGAAAGATCTTTCCTTCTGAGTTTTTCTACTAATGTTTGGGCTCTTCAAATTACTTATGCACTCTGTGGCACTTCTGATGAAAAAAGAATAAGACTCATGACATACATTTAAAACGATTCCCACAGTTCACGAGGAACATATCCAGTCTTCCAGGTTTACAGAGGCTCGTCATCTTTAAGACTGAAGCCACGCCGCAGCTTTGTGTGAGGAACAGATCAAAATGTAAAGGTGTGCTTAGTTATTCTTATACTTCATTAAAAAGTTCCCACTCAACGAAAATAACATATTCCTTCAGTTTATATCTGTTTCAGATTGTGCACATTCAACTTAAAGTGAGTCTTCTGAATTATGAATTAACTGTATTTGATATGATTATTGTATGGCTTCAGAAGATTTTAAAAAAGGTCAAATCTTGTGAAAATTCAAGAATATATAACATTTCATCCAAGTTTGAAAAGAAAAGGGAAAGGAAGAGAAAGAAAAATGTGTCAAAATTCTTAATTATCCTATGGGGCTTGGTTTCTATATTAATTATATTATGTTATATTATATTATATTATATTATATTATATTATATTATATTATATTATATTATATTATATTATATTATATTATATCATATTATATCATATTATATTATATTATATTATATTATATTATCTTATATTATATTATATTAAGTTTTATTTTATTAGTTATATTGGTTATATTAAAAACCATTTTGTTTATTTTATAATTTTATCTTAATAAATGTTTCTTTTTTAGTAAAAATTCATGACAAAAATATTTACTGAATGTCAAAATGTTGGTTTTATATATAATAATAATAATTATATTATAATATTGTACATTGCATTACATTATTTTATATTATATTATATTAAATTATGCTGTTTTATATTACATTACACAAATTACATTATATACAATTTTGTTTATAATTTTATGTTAATAAATGTTTATTGTATATTTACTGTATATGGGTAACCATTTTGAATTAAGGTTTGATTGTTTAAGTTAAATTTAGTCAGCTACATTAGTTAACACACTAACAATGAACAATAATGATCTTATATTAGTTCTTATATTAATATTAATCTTAGTTAATGTTAATGTCAACATTTACTAATACAATTTTAGCATCAAAAGTTGTATCTGTTAACATGAATAAATGCACTGTGAACTATATGAACATTTTTATTGAGCATCACCACCATTAAAACTGTTCATTAGAGCTGTAAAAACCAAACTAATGACTGATGTAAGTCAATGAGACCTTATTCTAAAGTATACTATAGATATGTATTTTTACTTTTATTGTCTGTCTTTTGATATTGGGGTGATATATTACAGTATTTTTATTGTTTTTTTATTGAATTATATATACATATATTTTATGATAATATTTATGCTGGTACTTTGTCTTTTTTGACAGAATTCTAATTTTGCCTAAACTCTCCCAGTAACGGCAGCAGTGATGGAGGCGTATCGCATGACTCAACAGAAATAAGGATTAATTGACATTTTGCCTGAAGTTTGAGCCAAAGCAGTGGATTGCTGTCCTGTTCTCGGGAATTGAGGTCAGACTGGATGAGCTGGAGAGGTTAAGACTCTTGGTCTTGTTTATGACAAACAACTGAAGCTCGCTCAGACACGACGCGAGCCAAACCCATGGTGTTAAAGCATGCTTATAAAATGAAGCTGCTCTCGTGTGTGTTTGAAGTAAGGAGGCGAGCGAGGGCTCTTGCGGGACTCTCCAGGGGCCTCAAACTGCAGGGCGGTAACAGCTTTGCCAGAGCGGCCCACCGCCTGCGAGATTGTTGTGTAATTCCCCATGCGTCCGTTTGATACATCTCTTCCCTGTCTGTCACTGATGTACCCGTGGAAAGACACTCAACCCTAGACTGCTTCCAGACCTCTGGGGCTTTTGCAGCTCTTTATTCCAGATGTCTCCTCATGATCTCCAAAATGATTCAGGCCCTTCATGACTCATTTCATTGTCATTCAAATTACCCAAACATATCTAATTAGGAGTAATATGTATTTATATTTGTGCCATATGTCACATTTATTTAGATTTTAGGATGCACTCAAAAAACATGTTTGCCTCTTGTTCAGTTTAATTAGTTAAAATGAGCTAAAGTAACACTATTTTTAACATTTTGTCACAACTTAATTTAATTGTGTTCAATCAACAAATGAATTAGTGTTAAAACGACATGGCTGATTTTTTTGTTGACGCTGTGCAGTGGATCTGTAGTTACCAGGGAGAGAATATGTAGAGATTGAGGGAAAGTGTCATGTTTTGTAGTAAAGGGAAGGTGTTGTTAGTGTTTAATGTTCAGTTATATTGGTCATTTAGATGACTTTCTGTAATTTTGGAAAACGTCTCAGGTTACGTATGTAACCCTAGTTCCCTGAGGGAACGAGACGCTGCGTCGAAACGCTGTGAGAACGCCTCTGCGTTAATGCGTCGTGAAGCGCCTGTAGAACCATTCCATCGGAAAAAAGATCGATCATCGGCGTGATGACGTCATCGACCGGAAGCTATAAAACGTCCGTGAAAACAAACAGGATCTAACTTCTGATAAAGCCTGAAGTAAGTGATCACGGACACGCCGGGAGTATGGCAGAGCGACGCAGCGTCTCGTTCCCTCAGGGAACTAGGGTTACATACGTAACCTGAGACGTTCCCTTTCGGGGAACTCGAGCTGCGTCGAAACGCTGTGAGAACGCTTATACCCACATCGCCATAGGACCAAGTGTCTCGTATGTGTGAAGCCGAAGCGCACACGGTTACGAGAGTACCTGTGCCCCTACTGTAGATGCCAGGTCTAGTTCGTAGAACCTGACGAAGGTAGAAGGAGACGACCATCCGGCCGCGTTGCAGATATCGTGGAGGGACGCCCCCGACAAGAGTGCTTTAGAAGCAGCCATACCCCTGGTTGAGTGCGCCCGGACAGCCAGTGGAGATGGCTGCCCGGTAGCTTCATAAGCAAGTGAGATGGCCTCGGCCACCCACTTGCTCATCCTCTGCTTGGATACTGGGGCCCCCTTCTTAGGGGGTCCAAAACAGACAAACAATTGTTCAGATTACCTCCACAGGGCAGCTCTGTGGACATAAGTATCCAGTGCCCTCACAGGACACAGCAGATTTAACCTTTCCTGGTCTGACGTCATAAACGGAGGAGGACAGAAGGCTTGTAGAGTGATGGGGCCCCGTGGGCTCGTAGGAACCTTGGGGACATAACCCGGCCTGGGATGCAGAAATGCTTTCACCATCCCTGGCGCAAACTCTAAACATGAGGGCCCTACTGACAGGGACTGAATATCTCCTATTCTTTTAAGAGACGAAATGGCCAAGAGGAAAATGGTTTTCAAGGTGAGGAACTTATCCGAAACCTCCTCCAGAGGTTCGAACGGTGGTCCGGACAAGCCCCTCAAAACAATGGCCAAGTCCCATGCTGGGACCCTCGAGTGCATAACTGGCCTCAACCTTAATGTGCCACGAAGGAAGCGTGTAATTAGAGGGTGTCTTCCCAAAGACACTCCACTGAAAGGGACGTGGAAGGCACCCAAGGCCGCCACGTACACCTTTAGTGTGGAGGGGGTCAACCCTGCCGAGAACCTTGCCTGCAGGAACTCCAGCACTGTACCAACCGGGCAGTTAACTGGGTCCCACTGACGTTCTCTGCACCATGCTGAGAAAAGTCTCCATTTCAAAGCGTACAGCTTCCTTGTGGACGGAGCTCTGGAGTGTAGGATGGTCTCTACGACCTCGGCCGAGAGACCTTCCTCTATGAGCCTAGCCCCCTCAGAGGCCAGGCCCACAGTTTCCACATCTCCGGGCGTGGGTGCAGGAATCTCCCGCCCGCCTGAGAGAGTAGATCCCTCCTGGTCGGAATCTCCATCGGAGAGCCTTCCAGGAGAGATATCAGGTCCGAAAACCATACTCGGGTCGGCCAGTTCGGAGCCACTAGAAGTACCTGGGCCCCGTCCCGGCGTACCCTCTCCAGAACTCCTGGAAGCAAGACAATCGGGGGGAAGGCGTACAGAGGCAGCCTCGGCCACTCCTGTACCATGGCATCCAGCCCCAGCGGGGCCGGATGGGTCAGAGAAAACCACTGCGGGCAGTGAGAATTCTCCGCCGAAGCAAACAGGTCTATCTCTGCTTCCCATAAACCTTCCAAAGGAGCTCCACCACCTCTGGGTGGAGTCTCCACTCCCCGGGCCTCGGCCCCTGTCTCGACAGGCTGTCTGCTTCCTGATTCAGGGCCCCCGGGATATATACTGCCCTGATTGACAGCAATTTCCCTTGGGCCCACAGGAGGATCCGATGTGCCAATTTGTCCAGAGGACGAGACCTCAGACCCCCCTGGTGATTTATATAGGCAACCACGGACGTGTTGTCTGTTCTGACTAGTACGTGGTGGCCCCTGAGGTCGGGCAGGAACTGTTTCAATGCAAGAAACACTGCGAGCATCTCTAGCCGATTTATGTGCCAGTGCCGCTGATGTTCCTGCCATAGACCCTGGGATGAGCGACCACTCATGGTCGCCCCCCAGCCCGTGAGAGAGGCATCTGTCGTTAGCGTTACGCGACGAACATGAGCCCCCAACACGGGACCCTGAGATAAAAACCCCGGGTTTTTCCACATGACCAGAGCACGTAGGCATCGCCGCGTGACTTTGATCGTGCGGAGCGGATTTCCCCTCGGGGAGAACCCTTTTGTTTTGAGCCACCACTGCAGTGGCCTCATGTACAGTAGGCCAAAAGGTATTACGTTGGACGCTGCTGCCATGAGACCTAACAGTTTCTGGAACTGTTTCACAGTGACGGCTCGGCCTAGCTTCTGTTCTTTGGCGGCTGCCAGGATCGATGCTATGCGTGTTGGCGATAATTGCGCCCGCATAATTACCGAGTCCCAGTTCACACCCAGAAAAGTGGTTCTCTGAGCCGGAGAAAGCACACTCTTCTTGGCGATCAGCCTCAACCCCAGCTTCGACATGTGGGCGAGAACAGCATCTCGATGCTGAACCGCCATCTGTTCTGTATTCGCTAGAATCAGCCAGTCGTCGATATAGTTCAGTATGCGGATGCCCTGTAGACGCAGCGGCGCCAGAGCTGCATCCACACACTTGGTGAACGTGCGGGGTGACAGTGCTAGACCGAAGGGAAGTACACGATATTAGTATGCCTCTCCCCCGAAGGCAAACCATAGGAACTTCCTGTGATGTGGAAGGATGGAGACATGAAAATACGCATCTTTGAGGTCTATGGTGACAAACCAATCCTCCGATTTGACCTGCGCTACAATCTGTCTGAGTGTAAGCATCTTGAATTTGAGCTTGGCCACCGAGCGATTCAATAGCCGCAGATCTAATATCGGGCGTAAGCCCCCATCCTTCTTCGGCACGATGAAGTAACGGCTGTAAAAGCCAGACTCCCTGCTGGGAGGGGGAACCCTCTCTATAGCCCCTTTTTGCAGGAGTGTCTCTACTTCCTGTGCCATTACCAGAGCCTGCTCCGGGCCCACCTCTGTAGGTAGGACACCGCAGAAAGGAGGTGGCCGACTTCTGAATTGAATGGCGTACCCCTTTTCTACTATCTGCAGGACCCAACGAGATATATTTGATAGACGTTTCCACTCGTCTAGAAAATCTACTAAGGAAACCAGCCTCTCGAGGCTGGCCTCTGGTGTATTTAGAGCAACAAGCGCAGTGCCCTGAAGCGGCGAACCGGCAGGGAACGACTGACTTGACTGCTCGGGGGCCCCCCGAAGGGGGTGCGGACCACCCTCGGGTGGCCCGCGGGGACCGACTGCGCCCCGGCATTGCGGCGGGGTTGGCAGCGCGGCCCCCAGAGGGCGCTGCAGGACAACGGGTACCGTAGGCAGAGGTAAACACCGTTTCCCTTCGGAGGGGACTACCCTCAGCGTCCTTTTGTTTCTCCTGCCCTCCGAGGAGGGGGCGGACCACCCTCAGGTGGCCCGCGGAGACCGACTGCGCCCCGACATTGCGGCGGGGTTGGCAGCGCGGCCCCCAAAGGGTGCCGCAGGGAAAACGGGTACCGTAGGCAGGGGTAAACACCGTTTCCCTACGGGGGGAACCACCCTCAGCGTCCGGGCGCTTCTAGCGTCAGGAACGCTTCGACGAGGCCTTCTTGGCGGTCAGGACTGTCCTCAGATCAGCCCTGCCCCTCGAAGGCCTCGTCTGAGAGCGCCGCCCCTCGTCCCCGCGCTGAGGGGGAGTTCGGGTAGCGACGCTCTGTTTCTTGTTTTGCCCTGTGCGAGGCTCCGGTATTCGGCTTGGGCTGCTTGACCGCCGCAGCTTGCCATAGTGTGCAGGCATGCAGCCGCCTGACCCGCTGCCGAGTACGCTTTGCCCACCAACGCCGACGTTGTTTTTAGAGGTCTGGTGGGCAAAGACGGGGCTTTAAGGGACGATGCCGAGGAAGGCGAGAGATGGCTCGCGAGCGTCTCTTCAACCTTTGGCATCGCCCCATACCCATACTGTTTCAGCCCAGCGATGTTACTATAGACCGAAGTCTGTGGGCTGAAAACACGGTATGATGCCGGTCTCTTCCGCGATCTTGCCACCTCAGTGTGCAAGTCGTGAAAAGAACGGCAAGCCCCGCCGCTGAGGCTCTGAAGCACGAGAAAGCAGGAATCTCTCGTCTAATTTACTTGCACGTTTTCTTCCTGCCTCGTATCTCTCGGTTGGCCAGTCGATGTTAAGCCTGGCCACCGCTCGCGTCAGAACCTCATCGCATGCAGGGGACTGAAGTGGCGAGTCTTCAGTCTCGATGCTTTCAACGTCCACCTCCTCAGAGCTGGACAGATGAAGCACCGGCGACTCTCTCGGGGGGGAAGAAACCGCCATGCGTGCTTCCATGCCCCGAGAAGAGCCGCTGGATGGTGCAGGTGAGGGCAGAGATAAGGCAGCGCCCGTCTCTAACCCCTCTGCAACATCCAATTGTGATCCCCACGACTGCAGCCTCCGCTCCGCCTCGGCGGCAGCGGGACCAGAGCCGCGGGGAACACTAGCCGAGGCACCCTCCTCAAAGAGTGCCCGGCGGGAGCGCAGCGTTCTCAGTGGCATACGCTCACAGTGCTCGCAAGCAGCCCCCTCGAGGGCTGCCTGGGCATGCTGCGCTCCCAAGCAGGCTACACAAAGAGAGTGTGTATCCCCACTCATGCTGTAACGTGGGCAGGGATGAACACAACTCTTAAAACTGCTTTCACTCGCCATAATTCTCTATCTATTTTATTTTCTCTTTGTTTTGCTAATATATATGAAATATTTAACAAAAAGGGTGGAAAAACTCTTCAATAGACAGACAAAAACACCAAATAGACAGACAGGTTCACACAGATCGCTTGCTGAAGGCTCAGAAGCTAGTTCCTGTTTGTTTTCACGGACGTTTTATAGCTTCCGGTCGATGACGTCATCACGCCGACGATCGATCTTTTTTCCGATGGAATGGTTCTACAGGCGCTTCACGACGCATTAACGCAGAGGCGTTCTCACAGCGTTTCGACGCAGCTCGAGTTCCCCGAAAGGGAACTTAAATTGCATGTTTTTTGTGGTTTTCATTAAACTCTCAGGCACACAGATGTATATACTATAATGATTCATAAGATATGGGGAATATATTGCACAACTACTGGATTTAGTGGGCCCCTGGGCACTGGGTTAGGGTTAGGGCTATAATTATCAGCACTCTTTTCTTATTTCTTTATTATATACATTGTGTATGAGGATGAATGAAACTTCTTATAATTGATTTTCCAATTAAATGTTTTGATTTATTTTGACAAGCATAACTAATCATTTAAACGTTTGATTAAATTGAGTTGTAGCAACTCAGTTACATTGCATGCGTTTTCTTCTTCTACGAGTTGAGGCTACACACATTTATTACATGGAAATCCTGTCCTCAGTTAAATTGAGTTTGTCCAATTCTTATTCTTATTATAATTTTTTGCTAAGAATTTGTGTTTGTTGAATAGCTACACTAATCAAATGTAAAATTGTCCTATCTTAGGCTACATTTTTTGTGGTTTAGTTAAAGAGGCAATATCATGCCCTTTTTCATAGTCTTGATGTTGTTTTTGGGCTCTACTAGAACAAGTTTCCATGTTTGAACGGTGAGGATTTTCCTCATATTCTCCATTGTTGCAGCTCCTCTCTTCCCAGTCTGTCAGTAACGCTCTGTTCAGTTCCCCAACCCGTTCTCACTCCCAAGGCGTCAAAATCCGAAGCATGGTCAAGTGCCTTCTGTGTCACAATGAAGACGCTAAAGGTACCCATTGGCCTCATTTTCTGACCCACCGGGTGCTTCATTCATTTCAATGAGAAACCTTTGGCGTCATACACAGATGCATTTAATTCTTTGCGTTTGTGAAAGCAGACATGATTTTATTAATATTTAAAGGCTACTTTTATATTTTGGAGCAACTAACCCAACTCCTACCCTAAACCTACCCATATCTAAACAATATAAAACACATAACAGGCAAATAAATGTACAGTCACAAGTATTTATTGCAAAAACTGACCAAAACAGTATAAAAGTATTAACTCATGTTGCATTCCAAGTCTTCTGAAGTCCTACGATGTCTTCATGTGAAGAACAGAGTTGATCTTGATGTTTTAATCGCTGAAATGGTGATCCCGCTGCCCCGTGAACGAACTCATTCATAACTCATTCAAATAATTCAAAAGACTCCTGAGCATGACGCAATCGGTCACAAGACACACGAGAGCCAATGACATTTTACAATCAATGCTGACGTAATGACGCAATTGGTCACAAGACATACGAGAGCCAATGCAATTTCACTATGAAATCTCACGTAACGGGCGGCAATATTTGAAATTTGATGTGTTCATGATCAGCGGATGGAGATGCCTATCGCTTTTGGGGATTTTCTTCATACAAATCAATCGTTTGGCCTCTGAAAACTTTAATTTTAATCGGATTATTATTTTTTTTTTTAATAACTCGTGGATGCAGTCGTATGTTATATCCTGTGTTTTATATCATGTTCACACAAATGGGTAGGTTTAGGGATGGGGTGGGTTGGGTTACATGTTAAAACGTTTCTACATAGCCTAAATAAAATAAATGTAAATGAAATGATGCTTGCTGATTAAATTGAGAAGCACACTCCAACATGTCATAATGGCAAAATTATAAACCAATAAATAAATTCAATAAATAAATCAAAAAATAAATTTCACCATGGCGATAATATTCCCATGCCCATGTATGACACCAAAGGTTTCTCATTGAAATGAATGGAGCACCCAGCGTGTCGAAAAATGACGCCATGGGTACCTTTAGCGTCTTCATTGTGACGCAGAAGGCACTTGACCATGCTTCGGATTTTGACGCCTTGGGAGTGAGAACGGGTTGATTTCCCGTCTCTATGAATCCCTCTGATTGGTCGGCTGGATCAGTGTCTTGTGATTGGTCAAGCGCCTCGAGGCAAGTGTGTTTGGAAAATGTCCTGTCCCTTACCATAACCGCCAGTTTCAACATGCTGTCAGAAAGAGAGGGAGAGAGGCAGAGAGAGCTGTGGGTGTGTTGATCTCTCTCTGGTTGTTCGATTGTCCTGCCGATCCCTTCAGCACCGATGAGAGTAAGTGCTTACAGTGAGCAGCTGAGCTGGCGTAAAGCTCCTGCTATAGATTCAGAGTCAGAAATGGCCAATGAATGCACAGCGATGGCTGCTGCTTTGATACGATTTCTTTCCTGGCTGTATTCCTCCTTGTCCTCCTGTGGAATGATAATCTCATGTTCTTCTTTGATGTCCCTCCTCCTCCGGCTTCTTATTTTGTAGTGGTATTTGGTTTGTTGCGCATTAGTTTCAGTCTCTAGTGTCTGTCTGGTGGGTGTTGTGTTGTTACACCTTTGGGAAACAAGACAGTCTTTCCCTTTGTTTTCTGTTTCCTTTATTTCCTCTGCCGGAATGACCAGGAGCAGATATAAAGCTAAAAAAAAGCTTAAATGCAGACAGCCTTAAACGGAGAGAAATAAGAAAATGATGAGTTTAGTAAAGAGCTTTCGTTGGTGTTAAAATAAGAGGAGACAAAACCAAATGAAAAAAAAAACTCAAAACAAAGAAACCTGAAATGCAAGATTTAAGAAGTCTGTTCATAAATCATTTTAAAGTACAATTTACCTGAGAGGTGGAGCATGCTTTTACATTTTGATGAAAGATACAATGTGTATAGCCCACTGTACCTCCTTCAATACACACTTTTCTCTGGAGCTTTTTCTGTGGCTTTAGTTGTTTTGAAGTTGTGAAGAATTTGAAACTTGATTTTCTCAGCTTTTCAAGTTTTTCAAAATCAAGTTTGTGTGAAAGGCTGTATCCAGATCAGATTCAGAGCGATGATCAAACACAGATGGAGGAGATCGAGTCCATAAACACTCCTAAAGCTTCACAGTCCTGTAGCTTGTCCTGGGTCCACATCACAATCAGTAACATTAGATCAAAACATTAGTTTTGATTTAGATGATGTTTAATGTTGATGATCACGTTATTTTTCATATGCATCAGCTACGATTGCGTATCTTACTGCATCTTCCTCATGTGTGTTTTGATCAGGAGATACTGTACTTATTCAGAAGATGTGTAATAGCGCCCTCTAACATCGAACATTGAAAATGCAGAAACACAGAAAATTCCATGTTTGGCGGGGAAGCGTTTTCTCACAAATAACGGAAAATTACATGTTTGTCGGGGAAAGAGTTAAAAAAAAAACGTTCAGGTGTTTAAAAACCTCTGAACTTACAAATCCTGCAATCTTCCTTCAAAATTAAATATCCTTTTATGATTGGATTATTAGCTCAAGTCCGTCCCTCTCGGCCAGAGCTCGCCAGCTGTTCGTCTTCCTCAAAGGTGTGAGCGAATGAACAACAAGCTCATCAATATTGAGCTTTCCTGCTGTCGCTTCCCCACAGAGCGATGTGCTTCAGTTTACCCACAGTCATGATCCCAGAAACCTGCTGGTGCTGCTTTACCAATACACTTCCTCCCTCATATAAAGCTTCATTTCATTTTAAAGGAAGATTTTCTGTTGCAAACGCTGTTATTGCTTTATTATGTTCATCCTTCTTTATTGTGTAATGTTGCTGTTTGAGCATGAAAAAGCTCTGCAAAGACCCTCCAGTGGGAGTTCTTATATCAGTGTCACTGTTTCTGAATTCCCTGGAATGCCTCCATTGTAGTCTTGAGTTTTCTTCCCAGGGAACATGTCAAAGTATTCCTTATTTAAATAATTTATGCACAGAATAAAGGGGCGGGGCCTGGTTAAGTTAGTTAGTATTGTGTTAAAACTGGCTGTTATTGTGCGGGACGGGACATTTCCCAAACACACTCAAAGCACTTGACCAATCACAACCGACCATAAAGGAAAACCAATCAGAGCACATTGTGCTTTTCAGAAGGAGGGGCTTCATAGAGACAGAAACTAAACACAGCGTCACTGACAGACTGGGAAGAGTTGGTGCATATACTGTAAAATTGAATTAGTTAGACTTAACCAATTGCCGGATATTTATTACTTACGTTCCATTGAATCCAAATAACTGTGATTTTCTTTTGTTGCATCACAACAATAGGAAGATAAATACAAATTTAAATAAATTAAGTTTTAAGTACCCAACCAAAGGGAACACTGATCACCCTAATGGTGAGTTCAAACAAAACATTTAAAGAAAATAAACCAATTTATGAAGTCAGCTTAAGTGATGTCCTCTCAAATTGTTCAGTTCTGTTGATAATTTAACACTGAGTGAACGCAACTACAGAATGATAACTGCAGAAATGGAGAAAAGGAATCTCAAAAAATATGCGTGTATTGCCGCAAATGGCACTTAAAATGGCACTCAAACCAATCAATGAATCTTAACTTAGGTTTTTTTAGTAAACAAGGAATATGTGAATAGTAAAAATGACTAGATTTTTACAATTAAGATATTAGGTAAAGTGTTAGTTCTAACAGTGTGGATAGATTTTACAGTGTACTGTCCTACCATTGCTTCTTTTCTTTGTTTTAGAAAACAGACTTTTATATTTCATATTGATCTATTCCAGACCCTAATTAGAAGAAGATGAGCATATGAAGCTTTTTGCTGTGCTGTTTATATATAACAAACAGTAAAAACACCCATTGCCATGCTCAAAACAAGGCCGTGGATGAGAGTCAGAAGCAAGGACTGTCCAGCGCTTCACAGACCAAGAGACCAAGAGTTGGAGGACAATTTTAGACATTTAGTATCTTTTGTACATAAATGGAAATGAGACATGTTGTCTTGGCAACTAGCTGAAATAAATTAAGTTAGATTTTTTTCATTTCAGTTTACATTTTTCTCAAATAACTTTTAGTTAAATATAGGTTCATAGAATGCAAAATTGAGCAACATAGCAGCACCATGAAGAGGGAAAAATGGCCGAATAGAATGGCCGTGATAGTGGATGTGACAGACACATCAAGAAGGAGCACGAGAAGCCGGAGAAAACCAGACACTAAAGACAGAGCTATAAAAGAATCATTCGAGTCAAAGCCTGGGTAGATCTGCCATTGATAGGGGCTCCCGAGACTCCAACATCCCAGCTGGAAGAATGGCTTAAACAAATCCCAGGATATCTGGAGCCAGAAACAGTGCGGTCTGATACTGAGGTGAATCCACAAAGCCGGGAACCGCTGGAGGTTGAATGAAAAAGATCACTGACAAATAGGCAAAGGATTTATATTTATATCCCTCTAGTGAATACATTATAAAATAAGATGGTTAATTCACTTTTCTTGCATATAATGGGTTCCATTACTAAAGTGCAAAACACATTTTGAAGAATACTATTTGAAAGTTATTTTTTTAAGTATTTAAAATATGCACAAAAAAAGAAGCATAAGACATAATAACTGCAATGTTTTTTAATAGATGTATATCTGCTGTAGATATATTCCACTGTCACACTGCTTGTAGGCCTCAGACTAATTCGAGCAATTCTTCAAACCATACAAATAACGTGTATGACTCAAAATTATTTCAAATGAAGTTTGCTCACTAACAGATATGAATCATATTTTTGGTGGGTGAAAAATCAATACAAATTGCTTTGAGGCAAGCTCTCCAGATAAATATGCGTCCTCCACATGGTTCACTGAAGCAGACAAACATGTAAAATGACAAAGAATAAAACATTTGAATGGTTTATTCAGAGTCGTCCTCCAGCTTATTGACATTTTACCTACATCATGTAAAAAAATCTAAATAAAAAAAAACTGAGGCAACAGTGTCCAATATATATATATATATATATATATATATATATATATATATATATATATATATATATATATATATATATATATATATATATATATATATATATATATATATATATATATATATATATATATATATATACATATATATATATATATATATATATATATATATATATATATATACACTGTAAGATTTTATACGATCAATAAGTTATAACGACAACATATGTTTTTACATTGCTTTAACTTTCAAAAAAGTTTTAGCTTATAAAAAGGTAAAAATTGCAGCTTGCAATTTTCAACTTTTTAAAAGCTACGACTTTTTATGTCAGTTTAATGCAATTTACGTTTAAATAACTTAAACATCCATGTTGGTTGTACTTAAAAATGTAAGGAAGCAGGGTTTTATTTATTTTCATTTTATTTTTACAGTGAGGCTATAACTATTATAAGAGTCTCACAGCCTGTTACCTGATCTCTGATTTCATTCCTCACCATTAGGGGGCGATCTATTGATGCTGGGGTTAGAAAAAGTGAATTGATCAGTGGAGGAAGAGAGTATGGCTACCTTGCAGGTACATGGCTGTTAGCAAAAGTCCATATTGTTTTCAACTGTAAGTAACATTTGTTTTCTGTTTATTACTGAAGAAATGTATGCTGAGGCAAATTTATTTGTATAAAGAGGCAGAACGGTAATTTAATTGTATGATTTAATGCAAATAATGAACAGATGATGTTTTGATGTTTGTGGAAAGATTTGTCTTGTTCTCCATGTGCTTAAAGGGTTAGTTCACCAAAAATGAAACTGATGTCATTAACTCCTCACCCTCATGTCGTTCCTCACCCGTAAGACAATCTTCAAAGCACAGTTTAAGATATTTTATATTAAAAAATTAAATATCTTAAACTTTGCCTGAAGATGAGGGAGGTCTTAATTTCATTTTTGGGTGAACTAACCCTTTAATGCATATTTTTGTCAGCTTTGTGGATCTGGAGGGGACTGTTACCACATCTGATGGCTATGGACAAAAGATTCTGCTCAGAGGAACTCTTGTGGTAATCAGCGACGTCAGGACGAACTATAAGGTTGTTCATGGATTGTGTTTTCATTAGATATCGTTATCTTTGTCTTATCTGCTACTAAGATGTCCAGAGTTGCCATTCTCCGACTCTTCGCTATAAAAAACGCTATAGTCTGAGTGATATGTTATTGGAATGCAGTATCTGAGATGCGCATGTCATGTTGTGCATTTTGCTAAGTGGTTTAGAAAATATAATGTTTATGACCCTCCCTAAAATCAGTAGTGTGTATAATTGATTTTGATTTTATAATATAATTCTGGATTTTGTGCAGTGTATAGTTAACGTTAGTTCAAAGTAGCACGTGCAGTTTTAATATATCAGCTTTGGCCAGGAGCCTTCATCAATTGTTTAATTAATCACAATAAAATACTTTTTATTATCATCATCAACATTATTATTATCATAGAGGGTTTTTATTACATTCACAGCTGACATGGGCATTACAGTATTAGCTGGAAAAGTAGGAACAAAAGAAGAATCAGAGCAATGTTTCCCTTCTCAATTAAAACTCAACCAGTCCCCTTCTGTAATTATTCGCCGTCACTGGAGACCTGTCGTAAAGTTCCTTTGACATTTTGCTCTACATGAAACATCTATTGTGTTTCTGCAAATGAATTACCCAGCGGAGTTCACAATTAACTAGGCAACACGCTTTACCCCGACTGATTGTCATAACCACATAACCGCAGTGAAGAATAAAACCTGCAGCACGTTAATTATCTGACTGACAGTTTTCGCAGGTGTTTTTATTTCATTTCATTCTAACTAAAAATAGGCCGATTTTTCTGCTTTATATTACAGTATTAACAGAAAATAACTTCACAGCTGAACACATGCATTGATTTACATTTTACTGAAGTGATAATGTATGTGCATAACTACCTGATAATACACCTGAATTTACAATGCACTGTCAAAAGCACTCCAGAATCACAAAACATCTACACTTTCTTTTGAAAGTCATTTTGATAAGAGAGCATGAGCCAGTGTAAACCCAATACACTCCACCCTTTAACAGCAAAATAAGTAAATATGCACCTCCATGTATGTTTACTGCGGGATCTTTTGTTCCTCAAAAGCAGCAGTTCCTCGTCTAGTGAAATGAGCCAGAGGCAGAGTAGAGTTCGCCATGACAAGGCCTGTCAGGCTAGAGTTTAATTGCTGTTTCTCGGGCTGAGCGATCGCTGAACCACAGCTTTCAAAAGGGCACGCTATATTTAGCGGAGCACCTCGCTTTCCTACTGTTGCTTTATAGACTCGTTGTTTTAATGCTCCGTGCTTAAGACTTAACCTCTCTTGAGCTCCGGCACTTCCCGCAGTAGCTCCAGTTCAGATCAGGAGAAAGGGAGATCATTTCTGCTGACATCAAAAAGTCACAATCGTCAAGTACCGAATGAGAGGAAAGAACTTTCTTTCTTTCTTTCTTTCTTTCTTTCTTTCTTTCTTTCTTTCTTTCTTTCTTTCTTTCTTTCTTTCTTTCTTTCTTTCTTTCTTTCTTTCTTTCTTTCTTTCTTTCTTTCTTTCTTTCTTTCTTTCTTTCTTTCTCTTACATGGTCTTTAAACAAATGTGCGTCGGCAACCACCCTATAATGGTAAAAAAAAATCCACTCCCCATAAATCATAAGCAGTGTTTCACAACAAGCTGTTTGCAGTTTCTATGCAATGTGACATCAGATTTGCTTTGGCCCCGCCCATGACTGCTGACTCCGCCTTAATGGCGTATACTCCGTTATGTTAAGCTCCTCACCAGAGCATTAACAGCAGCATTCAAGTAAGAAATGTATTCTTATTAAACTAAAGTTATTCATTCCAGAGCAGTGAGTGATTTTCTGCTTTTCTTCTGTTGTTTGATTCATATTAACAGCAGATATAGCACTAGGTACTGTATATTACGCTGCTGTCACTTTAATACACACGTGATTTATTTCCCTGTTGTTTACGTTCACAGACAGAACTGACTGTGTTTATGTGAACTGTGTGTGTTTTTGACATCACCTTGTGTGTATTTGACAGTTTAACTGCAATCAGACATGAAATAACGTAGTTTGATACTCACGCGACGCCATTCTGACACACAGCTTTCTGTGCGCGTGCTTAAGGTGTGTGCGCTCAGAAAACCATATATCTGACAGACTGATAGTTCTGATTATCAAAACCAAACAAATATAGTTTTTGTCAGAGGATCGCAACCTGTACAGGCGCCACCCTCTTCTGGAAAGGCGGCGGGGAGTATCAGCTCTTTTTTTTTTTTTTTTTTTTTCATATAATTTTTTTTTTCATGTATTTTAAAATATTAATATAGACTTTCTAACAGACTGAACACCAGTTAATAATGCGTTTGTTGTTGTTGTTGTTGTTATTATTGTTATTTAGTAATTTCAAGAAATGGTTAGTACATTTTCTCGAGTCACCGCTGGAGCCGTTTCTTCTCTTTGTGATCCTGTTCATGTGGTGTTCATTAGTATTCAGTGTACAGATCCTCCGTGGGGTTTTCCTCTTTGCCAGTAGGTGCTTTTCAGTCGTTTCTCATCCAGCGAGCACTGCTGTGAGGGAGAGGGGTGGAGGTGGAGGTTTTGGGATACACAGCAGCGGGTCTGTCATGGGAACCGGACAGGAATAATGAAGCCATTCAGGAACGGCTGCGAGGGGAACTCGAGGGCCGGGACTGTGAACTGGGTTAAACATGTTTCACACAGGTGACAGTAACAGTGGCATGTTTCAGACGTCAACACAGGGATGTTCTGTCTAGAAGGTCAGGGGATCAGCAAATAATAAAAAAAAAAAGAGTCAGGGCTTTTGTTAAAGGGGCAGTTACTCTATTAAAGTCATCATTTAACACATGGGAAAAGGATAAGTACATAATTCACAAATATTAAACCATTTAAACATTACTAAAAATACATATTAAGTTACTAAAACTGTCTTTGTCATAGAATATACTTGTTTGTTCACAGTTTGAACATTCTTCTTTCCATTTGTTTCATTTCCAGATCTGAGGTGAATTATCCATTATTGCTTTTAGTACACCTACGTTACAGAGCTGTGAGCACTAAATGATATTCAACATTACATTAGATGCTTTTAACATTAAATAAAGCCCATAAACACTACCTACGATTATCATTGCCATGTTTTGTGTTATTCGCGCCGCGGCGTCGCAGAAATGGAAACTCTTTCTAAACTAGAATCGAGCATTGCTGTAATGGCTGGTTTGGACAAACATGGGAAAGATGCCTTTTATTGCACATACGCAATGTGTAGTTAGGACACGGTTCAAGATGGCAACTTTTTTACTGTGTACTGCTAATTAATGCGTAGTTCAGAGTATACAGTATATGTGACCAGAGCTGGCAAAATGTTGGTTCAAGCTACTGGCAAAACAAGTGGAAATGAGTTCATTAAGTCCTTGTCTAATGATCACAATGCTCCAAATAGCAATTAAACATCTAAAAGTATCTTTGTTTGTATGTTTTTTGAGAGGAGTAGCATTCATTTGTCCATTAAAAACAATCTCACTTGCACTGACTGACAGATCTGAAGCTCATTGTCTTGTTGGAAGGTGAACCTCCGGCCCAGTCTGAGTTCTTGAGCATTCTTGAAGTTGTTCTATTGGACAGGTGATTAGCAGTGCCTGGTTTTCTCCACACATACCGCTTAGAATTAGAAAGTTATATCTTTTTTTAGGTAATGGATGTAGTGAAGGAGGACATGAAGGTAGTCTGTCTGAGATAAGAGGATACAGAGAATAGGAATGGAGGCAGATGATTCGCTGTGACCATGTGATATTTCAGTTTTTCTTTTTTAATCAACAGTTCTGTGTTTTCCTGTCAATATGGTGTGCTGTGTGTACATTAATGAGAAAAAAGAACTTAAATGATTTGTTCACATGGCTGCAATCTAACAAAGAGTGAAAAATTGAAGAGGGTCTGAATACTTTGCGTACCCACTGTATATATTTCCCTAAAGTAGATTGACTTTACTTGAGCTACTTCAAAGTGCCTCTGTTATTTTAAAGGTTCCTAATGTTGTTTCAGAGTCTCCGACAATAGGGTTACATACATCCAAAGCAGAGGTGTAGTGGTAAAAAAAGAGGTGGGTAAACTATAAATTCTGGGGGACTGCATCGTGGTCACGGTAAGGTGGGCCACTGCCTACCGGTGTATGCAGCCCGATCTCACGGCAATTCGTACTAATACGAGGTGGCTAATATGAGCACATATGAGAGAACACACTAGAAGATATTCACATTAAACAAGCTGGAATCCAAGAATTTGACTGTTGTCTTAAAAAATTACTTAAGCCGACTAATCGATTATCAAAATAGTTGTCGATTTCAGTTTTTGCCAATTGCTAATGAGGCAGGTGCAGATTAACGACAGAAGGGTGAATTTGGTGCCACATATTTTAATTTAAAGAACTCAGTTTCTGTAATCAACAGAAGAAAGACAATATAAGTTGGACTGTAGTTTCCACAAGTGTAGCCTAATGGCTGCCGACATTAACAGACAATTTTGCTAAACTATAAAAACAATAAAACCAAAAATGTTCTATTTGAACACAAAATACACTGCATCATTACAGCTTTTTTACAGGGTTTCGACATGCTCTCTACATTAAACCAGCTGCCTGTGATTAATTAATATCACAACAATGTCCAGAGTGCCTCTTTGTCCACTTGAAAAGTGATTGAAAAGTGTCACAAGCTGATTAAATGTACTACAAATGGATAATTGTCATTTTGAAAATTTCTGGATATCCATTTTTGAATCTTGGTTGCGTGTCGTTCATGAATGATTCGCTCATTTTGAACGAATCTTTAATATGACTCGGGATTACCGATTTGGATTCCAAAGTGTAAAAAAGAAAAAGAAAAAAAAAGTAGCCTTTTCTCATATTATACATTACAATACACAGTGTCTGAAAGGTTGGTTTTTATATTCATAAACTGCTCCATTACACACTACATGAAAGGTAATATCTGAAAAAGCATAATAGGGCCACTTTAAATATAAAATTTATGGTTTTCTGAAGTACAAATTAAATTTGACAACTATAGCGGAGGGAAAAATTATAATACATAATATTATGAACCACATGGTGCTTTTTTTGAGAATTTGAAAACTTCTGTCCACATTTACTTTTACACTAATGGAAAAAGTGACATTTCTACAAAAAAAAAAAAAAAAAAAAGTTTTTTCAGAAATTATGACTTTTGCATGTCTTTTGGGTGAGTAGATGATAGAATCACTTTTGGGAGAACTAATCCCTTAAAGATATCTGGGTTTGGGGAAAAAACTCGTCATAATGTCTTCAATTGCATTTCAAGTAGCACTTTCTGAAACAAGAGCACCTCTCAATTCACAGTCAAAGTCAGTTACTGCATTCAGCATTCATTCATATTCACGGGATGATGATAGCTTTGTGGCATTCAAAAGCTACATTTTCTCTCCAAAAAATTTGGATCATGCATGCAGAATACTGATTACAGAGCCAGTCTTTAGAACCTTCAGCACAGCTCTTTGACATCCATTGAGTGCCATAATAACACATGCACAGAGAACCGTCCTTCTCAGTCCTTAAAGTTTCATTTAAAAGAACAATTCATCTGTACCCGACTAGAGAATATTGATGGATGATGGAAAAAATCAATTAAAAGAAACAAATGCTAGTGATTTATCATTATAGAGGATTATCACTGGCTTCCTCCGAAAGTTTCGTCCTCATCTACTCTTTTTCTTTTGCTTGTTCACTATTCTCTGAAAAGATGCAGCGTGAAAAACTATTCAAATTTAATAAAAAATAAATAAAAATGCTAACTGAACAGGATATTTAAAAACCACCTGAATTAACACCATATGGCGTATGGAAGGGAAAAGCATTTGATAAGCATACGTTTAATGATATTAAAGTCAGTCTGCAAAAGCTTTTAGAAGATGGATTCTGTTCTCCAACATGCTCCTCACAAAGGCAATAATGTAGCTTTAATAAATATTTAGGAGTCAATTTATTATTTTGAGTAAACAGGAGAAGAATATTTTAAACATTTTGATAACAATTTTATTGATTTATCGATTAAATGATCTTTATTTTTGATAACGATTTTATTTAGTTAAACTTACTTAGGTGTTGGTTCAAAACAAGTATTTTGTTCATACGTTGTAACTTAGGAAATAGTCATCTGAAAGAAAAAAAATATATATAATAATTTGTGGAAGTTTGACATGGGCCAAATTGTGATGGCTAGACGACTGGGTCAGAGCATCTCCAAAACTGCAGCTCTTGTGTCAAAAGTGCTCAAAGGAAGGAACAGTGGAGAACCGGCCACAGGGTCATGGGCGGCCAAGGCTTATTGATGCACGTGGGGAGTGAAGGCTGGCCCGTGTGGTCCGATCAAACAGACGAGCTACTGGAGCTCAAACTGCTCAAGAAGTTAATGCTGGTTCTGATAGAAAGGTAAATTGATTAAAGGATGATAGTAGCACTAGTTTAATCGACTAGTCAGGTAGTCCTGCACATCCCATTGTTTATGTAATACACAATTTCAACTCTTCATTATATATGTTGGGAAAGAATCAGCAATGTGTTTTCCACATGGGAGACCCCGCCGAAAGCACCAACAGTGGCACGTGAGCATCAGAACTGGATCACGGAGAAAAGGAAGAAGTTGGCCTGGTCTGATGAATCATGTAATCAAGAGATTATTCGCAAATAATTGCTTTACCTTAAGGTTGGTCCCAGGACATCAGATGATTGACTTTTTTCCTCCGTGTGTTCTTGATCATCTGTGATTCTCTCCACCGTGTTTTTGGTGGATGATAAAACAAGGACACGTTTATATGGAACGATCTTCCAGTGGGAAACGTCAGTGTTTCAATTCCCCTCCCTCTCCAACTTATTTTGGAAATTCATTAGCCTGCATGTGGAATCAAGAACCCATTTAGTTTGTAAACTCTAATGGGAATGGAAAATTGAAAACTCAGATTTAATTTTATTACGAGTTCCCTTATTTCCATGGGAATTACTGCGTCTCCAATATCCCTGTGCTATTAGTTGTAAGTCAAAGGCCATTCGCAATTAGTCTAGAAAAAGAAGGGTTTTATGAAAGAGCACATTCACTTTGTACATTCTGACCTTAATATCCTTAATATCGTGCCCTTCCCTTTTTACCGCCCACTATCTCTTAAATAAATTAAGCCAGCATATAAATTAACTGGAATGGAGGCAGTAGTATTGGTATGCCTTACCCGGAAAATCTTTGAAGGAAAGCAGATTGCAGGGACGGACACACTGGGAATCATCAAACGAGTGCAGCGCTCGCACGCTTGCCAAGTATCTGTAACTCCTGATTAAGTCATAGTTATGTTGCCTAACAGCAACAACATAATGCATGACATTCTTTGAGCAATTTATTTAAATGCCTAACAATATTTTTGCCGTCATATGGGATATTGACTCTGTGTAGACTTAAGTTCTGTTCCAAAATCAAGTGCTCTGCCTACCTAGACAACACAGAAGCGCTCTTGAAGTGCACTGCACAGAGCCTATTAGTTACCTTGTGTTACGTGCGTATATTCAGCGTGACTCATTCGAGAGGTCTGTTAAAAAAAGGAAATCATGTCATCAATATTTTAAACTGGGGTGTTCCAGAGTAACACTCAGTATAATTCAACTGGAACTTCAATTTATCGCATCAAATATTCAGGTGGCCCCTCGCGCCTGATGGTTTTCTGACCTGTGAGGTCATTAGCTGCAGTGCGTGCTGGGAAATAATGAGATGCGTGGGTCGAGGAGTCACAGGATTGAGTTTCATTTCCTGAGTTTGATTTAAATGATACCTCTGATAGACACCCAATTAGGGATCCTTTACACAGTATTTTTCTGTTAAATGGTCATATTTTCAGTAAGAAAAGTATTATTATTTTGCATTCCTTTTTAAAATGTTCTTATTGTTTGTCATATTTGTTAACATTAGTTAATACATTAGTTAATTTATTGTTTTATAACTATTCATACAGTTAAATTGTCATGTTTTCAGTGAGAAGTTTAAGAATCATATTTCCTGCATTGCCATATGTGATTGAAAATGTTCTGGCTTGTTGACATGAGCAATATATTTTTACAGCATTTATTAACCTTTGTTAATGTTAGATATAAAAATCTTAGTAAATGTAGAAAACTAATGGTAATGGACAACATACATTTTATGAACATGTTACTTGGTAAAGTATTACTCATTTTGAAATATAATTAGTTTGACATTTTCAGTACAGCTTGACTTTATTTTAGATTTAGTATTTTTGGGGCTGCCGAATTTAATGCTTTAACTGTCGTCATGCAAGTCCAAAGAGTTGCAGCGGCTGTAACTGATATAATACGTTGTCTATTTTAAATGTTGCTTTAAAAGTTCACATTAAATATGCAAATGTTTGCTCTTGAATACCTATGGGGGATCATGAGGGCATGCAATTATTAATTTAGATTTAAAATATGTTTGGTAACACTATTTTACAGTGTTTGAGGTTTGGTTGAGGGTTAGTTGCATGTAATTATGCATAATTTGCTATTTAATTATGTATGACTAACTATAAATCATGCATAATGGCAGGCAACTAATCCTGAACAAACCCTAATCCTAACCTTAACCCTAAACTAAGTGTATGTATAAGTACTTAAATGTATAAAACGGTAACACAGACACCTTAAAATAGTGTAACAATATGTTTAAGCGCCATTAAGTGTAGATATCGTTTTGTTGTAAAATATTTCTGTTTTAAGTCACCATTACAGTGATCAGTGTTCCCTTTGGTGAAACATTTGTTAAAGGGATAGTTCACCCAAAAATGAAATCTGTTATTAATTACTCGGAAATCAGATTCAGAAGATTTTTTTTTCAGGGGTCGGGCTTTGCCCCTTACCAAGCATACCAAGACATTTTGGACAATTTCATGCTCCCAACTTTGTGGGAACCGTTTGGGGACGGCCCCTTCCTGTTCCAACATGACTGTGCTCCAGTGCACAGTGTCGGTCCATAAAGACATGGATGAGTGAGTTTGGTGTGGAGGAACTTGACTGGCCTGCACAGAGTCCTGAACTCAACCCGACAGAACACCTTTGGGATGAATTAGAGCGGAGCCTGAGAGCCAGGCCTTCTCATTCAACATAGTGTATGGGGCTGAGTAAGTCCCTCCTTCTAAATAAATGTGATTTTGGCAAGCAGTTCTTGAGGATTCCCACATTTAATTAGACAGGACTTGGTCTTGAATACCTGAAGATCTGCCCGGAGGCGTTGCAAATATGACCTGCGAGACTTTAATTGACAGGGACAAACTTATAATGCTTCCACAATGAACCCTATACATATGCAAAAATGTTTTAGAAAGACATTTTATGTGTGTGAAGACATCAGTTGGTGCTCATGCACATAATTCTAATCTGATCTAAATTTGTAGTTTTTTTCCCCTCCCATATGAGTGAAGAAATCACCAAAGGCCTGCAGTAAATAGTTTTGAGAGAAATGGTTCATTAAAACTTGAATAGGTGGTTACAGCAGCGCTTGATTCTGCAGTGCTGCAGCACAAATAGATTTATATAATTTATATTTTATAAGAGTTGTGAGCTGGTGAGTTGTGTGCAGTGAGAGAGAGAGGCTGGACGATGCAAAATATTGAAAATAAATATGGTGGACACTTTAATATGCTGTTTGAGATCACAATCATAATCAAGCAAAAGGTGAATGCCTTGTCTAATGCTGCAAAACATGTTTTCTTCAAATTCTGAATGGATTATTTTCTAGAAAGTGCACTCAAAAAGAAAACGGTCACTCATCTTAATTCATCGTAATCTCACAAAGTTCTGCTGATCGTTTAAGGTACCTGTAGAGTGAATGTCTTGAGTCTACATAATGTCTACACTTTTTGCTACAAGTTAAATTATAAGGAGATTTGAGTGTGCAGACTGGACAAAACTGGCATATTCAGTGGCGAAGGGATTCTAACTTATTGGTCTGATTGGCCAATTGCATTCAATAAATCATCAGATATGTTTGTGACTGGCTCTCAATGCTGCAAAAATACGTGGTAAAATAGAAAAACCTATTTATATTTCTTTGGACACTCTTCAAGATCACTCTTCAAGGTTTGTTTGCCGGAGATAGGAGCTTCACTTGTGTGCCCGAGAGGCATTTCAAAGATGGCCGCCAAGCGAAATGACTCTGGGACTTTGATTATAGTGCGCAACACTGTAAAATACATAAAAAAGTAAAATGCAACATGAGCAGATCTAAATTTAATGCCGCAATCGATTCATCAATTCATTCTTTATTACTAGATTTAGTTTAAATGTGCTTGTTTGGTCCAATCCCTGTTATTTTTTTGCCCCGGGGCCAGCCTGAGCCTTACACACCTATGCCCATCATGCATTTTCATTCAGATTGCCCATTAAACCATAAACACTTTTTATCCAAGTAATTATTCCTTAAAGCCTTGATAGATTTTCCTTCCTTCACGCTAAATTTGATCACATCAGCATTTTCATCAAAATCTGGTTTGATCTGCAGAATGAATGCTTGAGTAATGATGCATGATTAAATAATTGTTCTATTATTAACTTCAAGGTTGCATGAGTGTAACCAGCAGCTGAATATATTCAAATTGATTAACTAAATGCATGTGATGAAAGAACACAAAATGACAACCTTTTTTTTTTTTCATATAAAATGTTTATTTGCACCCCTTCATTACTTGTCCGTATATAAGAGAGAGTAACAAAATCCAAATATGCAATCCATTTAGTACTTTTTTCTTAAAAAAACAACAAATCAAACAAACTGTAAGGCATGTCTGCTTGCACGACATAAACGTCGCATTAAAACTTCACCTATAATAGCTCAAAGCAGCGTGCTTCAGTAGGAACAACGTTCATTTTCAGACCACAATCTTCTCAAACATGGATTTGACATGGCTTGTACTTGTTCACATGTAAACGTTTTCGGTTTTATTTTATTTTTTCCTCTCATATAAAGATCTAAAGGTGGAACTCAATTTCAAAGTGCAATGTGGAAAGAAACTAAAAAAAAAGAAAGAACTAGAAAGGGGTTCACTCTGAGTGCTCGGATCTGGTTTGTGTCCTTCAGTTTTTTCAAACACATTAAAACATGAAAAATAAAAAATAAACATTTGACGAATTAGTCTTCGCATCCTCCAAGACCAGTAAAATAGCTGATACCTTTTGAATCAATATCATCTCCGCACAAAAGAGGAAAGCCATATACATTCAGACCACAAGTAGAAACACGCAAGCTGTTAGGAAAAGTTTTACGTGACATGCTCGTTTCAACAACACCGTCTTCAGATTCTGACTCCAGTATGGAGGGCAATGGAAGAAAAACGCGTTTACACTAAAACACCCTTTTGTGGTCAATATTGCGACCAGCCCCTTTGGAACCAATTTTGGGAATTCTTCACTTTTGTTTTCCTTGAAAAGAAGCTGGCATGACAATCATCTGATGAGCTTTTCATTGACTTAAAGGCCCCATATTATGCGTTTTTGAATATTTCCTTTCATGTAGTGTAATGGCTGTTTGTGAAGGTAAAAGGTCCACAAAGTTTTAAATATCAACGTGCACGGCACACAATTTTTGTCGCCTAAAAGACATAATCGATTCTGACCTGCTGAAATGAGTCCATTGCAATTACAGTCTCACTTCCTGTTACATACTCATGTAACACTGTAAAACATTTGCATAATGGCAGTCTACGGTCTTCATTTGGGTTGATGAATCAATCTCCTATGCCCTGCCCGTAAACTCTGAAGTTGTTTGCGTTTTTGCACAAAGCGTTTGCTTTGTGTTGTCTACATTGTTGTGTTTTCAGCGCTGCAAATCCACTTTCCATGCACTTCCCCAGACAGCAATATAGTGTCGGCCCAGATCCGGCCCACACCTGGTGCGCTTGGAATCCAGATGTGGCGCGGATCTGGGCCGACACTATATTGCTGTCTGATATAAGAATAAAGAAGTCTAATCTTTTGTCCAAATATACCGTGGAATCTTTTAAAGAATGATCATGTGACTTTTATGTATGCCAGGTGACCTGTAAATGCAAAAAAAAAAAAAAAAGTGTTTCCAATTGCAGTTTTGCAAAATATTTCTTTTTTGATTTCCCTGAAAAAAAAAAAAAAAAAAAAAACTACTTTTCTGCAATTCATGGGAGTTTTTGCGAAATTGACTTGTTTCCATTTGATACTGTATATAAAGTGCTGAGGAAGATCCGGACCTGTAGTTCAGATATTCTAATGTTTCCGAGGTGCGCTGTAAGTGGTCGACCAATCACAACAGACTGCACTGTCTAACTAATTACAACAGAGCGAGCATGCAGAAGGGAGGGGTTTAGAGAAACCGAATCTTCAAACAAACCGTTTTCAGACTCTTTGGCTACGGTCAGACTGAATTCAGACTGAATGTGGCTTAAATTAAAAAAATGACAGTGTGAATGGCATAAACAATGGAATCTGATCTTTTCAATTCTGATTTGTGCCACTTCCATGTGTGGTGCTAAATC
This sequence comes from Pseudorasbora parva, assembly GCF_024679245.1. NCBI lineage: Eukaryota > Metazoa > Chordata > Actinopteri > Cypriniformes > Gobionidae > Pseudorasbora > Pseudorasbora parva. The sequence goes on from NC_090175.1 coordinate 54,490,748, forward strand.
TGATCCTTGTCAGATGTTTTGCAATCCGACCTCAGTCTGAACAGTCATATCAGAATTCATACGACTTTTACATCATTCTAGAGCAACATTCGTCACAATTCTGTGCTCATAGGAGTCACTTCAAAGATTTTACATTCCAGACGTTATCAAGACGTTGAGAAAGGTAGTCAGTGAAGGACAGGGATGTGTCAGAGCTCATACGTATTACATGTGAAAGCTCTATATACAAGCAAAACATGAGAGATGCAGAGAAAACTCTGCTTTCTTTTCTTTTCTTTTCTTGTCTTTTTTTTGTTTTTTATTGAGTGGGCATGTCATCTGTGTTTACTTCCGTATGACAGTGTGCATGACGTGTTTTTATCATTCTTTTGTGCATGCGGGTCAGTCCAGAACCATGATCTGCTGGCACTGGAATCTGATATTGGCCACATTTAAAACAATGTGAACAGCTATAAAAATCATTTAAAAAAAAAAAAAATCAGTTTTGAGCAGTAAATCTGAACTGAGCACTAAGGATTGCAGTGTGAACGTAGCCTTAAGAAATGAGGTGATCATTCATGTAATTAGTTTTTTTGACCTTGGCTGCATGTAGGAAACATTTAAAGGAGCATAATAGGGCCACTTCAAAGCATGTATGTCTAATGCATTATAAGGGTATTCATAAAGTACTTTATAATGCATTGTATCTTCTCATCAACACTTGTAACCAAAGTTAAGATGATGTTTGCAGATTCCTCGTTACATCTGAAACTGGTAATGCAACAATGAATAGATCAGTGTTTTATAAATGCATGCACGTGTCTGAATTTCAATTGCATTTTATATTTCCATCTTACACTTAAAATCAAGACAAAATGGCTAATGTTACTTCTGTAGTGTTCATAATAAATGAGAAAAAAACATGACTTTAAAGTGGATTTTAACATGTTTGAAGAAGTGAACAGGGTTCAAAATCTGACTTCATGTTGACTTTAAGACACAGCGGCGTGTTCGACCTTTCCACAGTGCGCCCTCTCTCTTGGCTCACTGAATTTCTCATTTCCAAAACCCACGAGGTGCTTTTTGAGCCTTTCTGGGAAGACAAAAGTACCCAGGCATGAGCAAAGAGCACATCGTCTTCTGCTACCTGTCCTGCTTTCGAAACCAGATGCGCTAGAGCATCACTGGACTCTCTCTCTCTCTCTCTCTCGCTCTCTCTCTCGCTCTCTCTTCCACATTTCATTTCAAAGCCGTTTGTGTGTCTATATTCCACACGCCACCCGTCCTCACTGATGCTTTCATTCAACCTTCATGCATCTCTGAGAAGAGGACATTAAAGTGATCTTTTAGCATCTTTGCATTTCAATGATGAAAAGTGTTTTAGCAGGCGGCTTTGAACATACTGTAACGCACAGCTTTACGGCTCTGGGTGAATGCATGGTGTCCTTCCATGAAACACGAGCTGTTTGGAGAGGCTGTCATTAAACGATACATTAACACATGCCAGCATTCATTTCGGGAGGTCTGAGCCATTAAACTGCGATTCTGTCAGTTTGTTCAATGTGTACATTGGATGTGAATTGCACTGGATTGGAAACATTCATAACTACAGATACAAGTGAAATCAACGTGCCCTTGTAACATTCATAGCGACTCATCGGGCCTCATCCTTGAAACTGCCACAAACCTCTGATGCAATTTCATTCAATTCGATGCAGCAAATTTAGTACGAATGCTTACAAATTATTTAAATAAAATAAACTGGTTTGGAACCATTACTACACTGTAAAAAAAACTTTTTCAGTACAGTCGACTTGGATGTTTATTGGATGTAACTTGTAAGTTATTTCAACTTAAATTATGTTAAACTGACATCATTTTTTTTTTTACATCTTGTGTAAGTAATAAAAAAAGGTTAACATTTCTTAACTTATTTTGAGGAGTTAAAACAATGCAAAAACATGTTGTCTTAACTTATTGAACATATCATTTTTTTACAGTGTATTTTTAATGTTTTTGAAAGACGTCTTTTCTGCTCATCAAGCCTGCAACACATAAACAGTAATGTTGTGAAATGTTACAATTTAAAATAATGGTTTTAAATAAATACTTTTATTCATCAATGATGTTAAATTGATTGTAAAAATTGATATTAGAAAATATTTCTATTTTGAATAAATGCTGTTCTTTTAACCTTTTTATTCATCAATGAATCCTGAAAAAGTATCATAGGTTATATAAAAAAATGAAGCAGCACAACCAACACTGATAATAAATCTGCATATAAGAATGATTTCTGAAGAATTACTGGAGTAATGATACTGAAAAAAATTAGCGTTGCATAATTTGCAAGTATATTAAAATAGAAAAGCATTATTTTAAGCTGTAGTAATATTTCACAGTAAGCTATTTTTTTCTTTTCTGTATCAAATAAATGCAGGCTCGATGAGCATGAAACTTGAAACTTCTTTCATAAACAACAAAAACAATGTTTCCAAACTTTTTGACCAGTACTGTATATTCAAAGAAGCTTTTTGCATTTTTATATATTTTTAGAATGATTTCACAGAACATTAACCTTCTTTAGTTTCATGAATGAGGCTCATCGATTCACAACAAAACAATTTTGTAATTGTCTACACATAAAACGTGAAACGCTGATATGGTGAGCTACATCTAAAGACAGAACGATGAAAAAAGCTGTTGATAAGTAAATGAGGGTTGTGCATACATAATTGATTAAAATGACAAGTATATAAATGAGCGTAAGGAACATGACTTAGTCGCGTTTATCGCTGGCTTTCCCAAATCGAAATTACGCACGGGGTAAAGAAAATTAATATTCGGTTCGAAATGGCAAAAGAACATATTTGTAAAATGAATGAATGTGTTTGCATTGAAAAGGGCAAAAAACATCATTCTTTGCAAGAGCTATATTTCGTTAGATGTGCGCTTTTGAATAAAAGTTGCTAACTGGTAAAGCCAAAATATATAATTATATTAGAAATATAAATAAATCTTTCTCTGTAAGAAAACATTTTATAACTAAACCTTTAGTATATATTAAGATATGAGTCATTTATTTTGAATTATGCAGGAGGGGAAACTCGACCAGACTCTTTTAACGCTCACCTAAAACTGTCTAATGTCTTATAAAATAATCTCAAATCGCCACCTTAGCAAATAACATAAAAAATCACTTCAACAAAAGAAAGAGTAAAAGCATTAAAATTGTGTGAAAATCACAGTTAAAAACATTTACTCATGACCTCCCCATGCATTCTCACAGTGGTACATAAACACGTTGAATTATATAGATTTTTTGTTGTCACTTTTTTTCTTTATAATGCCTGTTTTTTTGTTCTTTTACCGTACAATGAATTCAGGAGGGGCGAAAAAACATCAGAGCGTGTCTCATTTTATGAAGTATAAAAGGAAAACAAAAATATATTTTTATATTTTCCCATTCTTTTCCGAAAGAGCTATGTGGAAAGTGGCCCCATTTGCACGGCAGCCACGTTTCATCCGAAAAGTAACTTCATTTAGAAATGAGAGCAGTTGGCCAAAAGAGAAGCTGCTTCTGATTGCACCAAGCATTCTTTGGAAAAAGCAGGATGCAAAGATTCGCGCTCGCTCTTCCTCTCACACACTCACTCGCTCTCCTTGTGTTTAGCTAGCTAGCTTGCTCTCCTTTTTTTTCATGGGCTTTTTTTCTTTATATTTTTTTGGAAAACGTCCAGTTACGGAAAGGCTAACAGCGCGAGCGACGCTGCGTCTGTCTTAAGTGTCCGTGTGGCTGTTGCCCCCTCCTGCCATTATCTCCACCGCAGGAGCAGCGTCGAGAGGGTCATTACAGACGCTAGTAACTGCAGTGACGGCTTCTGCCGATGGGCCGCGCCCGCCGTTGGCTGCGGGTCGCTTTTGTCTGCTTCCAACATGGGGGGCTCCGTGTGGATCACTTCAGGTTCTGTCGTGAAGCCGCTTCCGCTGCCCGAGCCGCTCTCCTCATCGCCTGACGCAAAGAAAATGCAAAAAAGTAAATGTCAGAAGAAATGCACCAATGCCAGCAAACTGAAAATGAAATTGACAGGACATGTTCCTGGATCAACAGTCCAATCAACAAATCAACCAGATTTGAGCGACGAGTCCACAGTTTGAATCAAGTTGTGCTTACAGCCAGGGTCATGTGCTTCTACATCAGTTCTCTATGATTTTAGGTTTGGGGTAGGGATATGGTTAGGACTACATTTTCTGACTGAAATGTTGTTCCTGGATCAACAAAATCCACATCTAACACGGCAAAATCAGGACATGCGTGCTGACAGAAAGTTAGTCAGCTACTGCATGGCAGCTCACCTGAATATTTTTTTCACTGTGTTTGCCTATTATTGATGTGAAATATTGCTTTTTTTAAAGTTATTTTATTGTGCATATCATAAATTACATTGTGTTTGTACAGGTGCTGGTCATATATCATCAAAACGTTGATTTCACTAATTGCATTCAAAAAATGAAACTTGTATATTATATTCATTCATTACACACTGACTGATATATTTCAAATGTTTATTTCTTTTAATTTTGATGATTATAACTGACAAATAAAGAAAATCCCAAATTCAGTATCTCTTAGAGAGCTATAACTTGATCTCTGTTTGGTACCATAATGAATGAACTGCTCTCACTGAGACGAGAGAGGTGTGTGTTAGCTCGTTTTAGTTAACGGAATAACATAGTTTAATATGAAAAAGCGGTGAAGTATCCCTTCAACCACTCATTCCTAATATTAGGATCTGAAGGAAGCCTATGCAGTGACTGTGTTCTTCCACAACCAGGAATAGCGCCATATCTTGCTATCTTCTTGGCAGCTCCAAGAGTCGGTGGGCGGGGCTCCTGAATTAGATGTGCTGTAGAGGCCGTGTTTCGTCGTGCGATGACGCTAAGATGCGCACACAATCGTTTTCTGGGCCTGGTGTCTATAAAAGCTTTTCTTTGACTAACAACCTCTGAAACTTACAGGATATTCTTATATTACCATGACCTTTTATGTACACTGTAAAAAATGTTGGTTGTTTTTTGTTGGTTTAACTTAAAAAAGTAAGTAACCTGGTTGCCTTAAAATTTTGAGTTTATTGAAATTAAAAATTTGAGTTGATACAATGAAGGAAATTTGTTTAATAAATAGAAACTCAAAATATTTTTGTATCTGAACCACATAAAAAATGTGATAAATCATGAATATAACACTATTTGGCATGTTTCACTGCGTCATCACAAATAAAACACACACAATTACCCAATATGCTTTAAAAATCTTTTAATAATATTTTAATAAATGTTGTCGAATCTCAAAAAATGTTCATTGTATTAACTATAAATTTCAATTTCAATGAACTCAAAATTTTAAGGCAACCAGGTAACTTTTTTTCTAAATATTTTTTTACAGTGTATCAAAAGCTCAAGGGAAAGTTGATTTCCTAATTCATCACCCCTTTAATGAGTCTTAATGGTCACAATTTTTTTTGTTTATTATTTTTATATTACTATACATAATACATGTGATTTTTTTTGTTGTTGCATATTTCTTTATATTTTTGCTTTGTATTTATTTTTCAAGTTCCATTTCTATACATATTAATTGTAAAACACCAAAACAATGCAATACATATGCTAATATAATTTTTAATTATATATGAGTTAATGTAAAGAGCTTAATAATTGCCTTTTATTTGTATTATTATTTATACATTATAAATTGCTAAAAATAATATATTTTATTAATTATGTTTTTATTCTTATTTTCACATAATTTGTATTTGAGTGGATTTCTTGAATGAGTTTTATTGTTGGCTCTCATATAACCTAGGTTTTGTGTTACTCCAGATGAACTCAAACATAAATGACACCTAAGGACGTGCGTATGGACCATCTAGCATCGTGCAGTATGTGACCTGACACTCCATTATCATAATTCAGCTTCCTGTTGGTGTCAGTCCCGACCAGCTCTCTATTTCTGACGGACGAGGGATTTGATTTCACTGACGCTGACAGAGGGTCTAGACGCTGTGTGACGCTTTCTGACGCCGCCGTATGATTAATGGCGCCTGTGGACGTGTGAGGGATAGGCTGGCCTGCTTACAGGGAATAACACATGCTGGAGAGTTTTTGCATCTAAGAAGGGTGTAAATGTGCATGCCAGTTCGGGTTTATTTTTATCTGTGCAATTGAAATCTATTTTCATCTATGCATTATTCCTTTAAGAATGTCAGATCTTAAGTAGGTCGAAACCGAAATGCGTGTCAATAACAGAACGTATGCCGCATGCGTCTCCTTGACAAGTGTGGTGTGCTGGGAGAGCTCAACTTGGTGACTCTTTCACCTTTGAGATATTTGTATACGTGAACAGCCTGTTGTACCCTTTATTAGTTGACTTACTCGAGTCTTGAAAGTAGACGTCTTTGCCGTTGTAGGCGTTTCGTAACTTGTTGGTCATCACTCGCAGGGTCATGATCTGCTGTCTGATGAAGGTGTCTGGTCTCGTGATGTCCACTTCCACCTCCGGGTTATTGAGCTGGTTCGTCAGGCCGTCCTTTACAACTTCAGGAAAATATCTGCAAGGTAACAAACAAAAATTTGAAAGGGTTTTTTTGGGGGGGTTGTAATGTTTATTTATTTTTTAAATCAATTCATGGTTGGGGTTCAAAAAACGCATAAATTATTCACTTTTTTGAAACTACGATTCAGTATAATCTGTTTGATTAAAAATCTTAAAGCAAAGTCAATAAACACAAATGTATTAACAAATACTTGAATTAAAGGAAAAGTATTTATAAGATTGTGGCCAAAACTGGTACTGCAGCTGTCTCCCTCTCCCCCTCCCCCTGACTCGAGGTTGCCAGATCATCTGCAGGATCCAGCAGGAACGTTTATTGATCTGCTGCTGTGGTAACTAGAAATGATCTGGCAACCCGGATGCCCAAACAATACTGACTTCATGATTGGTAGATAGGTGGAGGGCGGAGCTTCAGGGCAAAACACAACATTACAACATCAACATCAGTTGAGGGCTGCAACAACAACTTTATAATGGCAATATCCTGGCCGGACTACTGTTGTCAGTGATATAAGTATTGGAAATGAACATGATTTCTTGATTTCTAGTGACACATCCAGGCCGTTTTATGATTAATTCATAAAACTCATAATTTATCTCAGCAAATGTGCCTTGAAATGAACTTTCTCCACCCTATTATAACAAAAGCTCAAAGACGAGTGCCTCCACAGCTGGTCACGTGAGCAGGCGCTGATGTTGACTGAAGCCTGACCCCATCAGGAGTCGCTTTAGCAGGATCAGCACCTCTCACGTTCACATTAACACGCCCTGCAGCCCTACAGGGAGTGCGGAATGACTTAATTTGCAATATTCAGTTGTGCATCAGTATGTCAGCATTTTTCGTCGCCCTGTGTTGTATAACAGGAATAATGCGAGACTGTGATTTGCACTTTCACCTATAGTGTGAAAAGCACCTTGGTTGTAAAGGTGCTAAACATAACAGCTATTGTAGATCTGTATTTCTTGCAGAAATAGTGTTAATGTTTTAAAGCAAATCAGAACAGCTCTGCCTGTGGCCTAATACTCAGAACGCATTGAGCGCCCGGTTTGCCTGATCTGAGCACACGGTCTGAAGCTCATGGCGCAGGTGCTCTTAGGGTGCATCCAAATCCACTTTTACTAGTTTAACGACGGGAAAAAGCAGTCTGCGCACTAGGCGTAGGGTCCAAAAGGGTTATCCCTAGTCTCTTAATGAGTCATGGGTGTGTTTTGGGCATAACTAGCAACAAACCAATCAGAGTCTCATCTTTCATTCCCTTTTATTTGCATGGAGGAATTTGTGTGTGGAAAGACTAAAAGCTTCTCCGGAGAGAAATCCTTTTATTTTTAATTTTTACAAATGTTTGTGTGCTGCTGCACATCCCTGTGTAATAATCAAACTGGCCTATAGGCGCATATTACTAACACACACTTTAAATAACATTAAATATTGACTTTAGAGCAGGTTTTTGTTGGTCAATGGCACAGTCATTTTCAGTTCCTCAATATAGCAACACGGCAACAATGTGCCTGAACACACCTGGTTTTCAGACCAGCACACCCATGGGTGAACAGATGCCGCGAGTGTATTTGATATTGAAACAACGTGGAGCTGGACGTAAAAATGAGATCAGTGCCGGACTGAAAAACTCTTGCCTTGCACCTGGCGTTGCATTGAGCTGGGTGTATAATGGCCATCCACAATGCAAGGAGCAAATTACTGTGATTTGATTTGATTGTTAATGGTTCAACATTCTTACAATATCAAAAAAAAAAAAAAAAAAATCACAATTGTATTTTATTCAAATAAATGTTTTTTTGAACGTATTGAATGCTTAACAACCCAACACCATGCAACAAGTTTTTGCTTAACATTTAATTAAAATATAACTGTAAAGCAGTGTTATTTTAGAATAGAGATATTACACAAAAAGTTTGAATAACATTTTTAAAAATGCATTACATTTTTCAATAAGTTTTAGCAGTTTTGTTATTAAAAATTAAATAATTAAACTTAATATTTTTTTCAGTTAACATTTAGTTTAATTCAATTAAGAAAATATTTTTGTTTTTTGTTTTAGTTAAAATTAAATAAATAAATAAATTAATTAATTAATAAATAAATAAATAAATAAATAATAATAATAATAATAATAATAATAATAATAATAATAATAATAATTATTATTATTATTATTATTATTATTATTATTATTATTATTATTATTATTATTATTATAATAACAATCAACCCTGTGGTGAAGTTAAAAAAAATATATATAATCACAATGATATTTTTCACAATAATTACCTGAGGCAGAACTGGAGAAGACTGAAATGATCTACATAATGAAGTTTGTAGAATCTGTGATTCACACTGAATTAATCGCATTTATCATTTCGCCTTCTCTTTATCTGAGCGCTGCGGTTCAGTATAAACACATGTTGCAGCATTATGCATGTAACAAACTCTATTGAGATCTAATCTCCTAATAAGCGCTTTAGCAAGAGGTAATTGTTTGTGCCTAATTAATATTTCAGGTGGTGCTTTGTGGGAAAATAAATGAAACTTGTTGAATGCTCCCAGGTTGCGCCATCGCAAATTTGCTCCTATTCAAATGCAAACCGTGTGGCTTTAAAGCAGTAATTAGCCAATAATGAGACTGTTGTACTCCGTGGAGACCAGATCTGACAAATATTGAAAAAAAATAATAAAACCCATCGCATGCATTTCAGCTCCACCAAGTCTTATCATTTGTGTTAATTTGTCTTTTAGGTGCTCTAAAAAGCCTCTTCACCCAGTACGGGTCATTTACATGATGAGGTCGCTTGGAAAGAAAATGAAACACATCTTATATTGCACCATCTGCTGATATTTTCACTTGTGGAGGCTGAAAAGCGAATGGGTTTTCCGCCAAGCCGTCTGGCACACTGTCAAAGGCGGGCAGACGGAGTGACAGACATCATGGTGTGTATCAGACGCCCATCAACAGAAATGAACTGAAGGAATGAGCTACTGTAAAACAAGAGGTCTGTCAATCAGAAATGATCATGTCTTAAAGGCTATTTTTACACTGTGATGTTTTTAATTGTTTGTTGATTTATACATCTTTGGGAATTTTTTGGGTCTTTTTTTTTTCTGAGCCTTGGACCATTTTTTAAAAGTCTCTTCAAAAGAACCAAACTCAGACTAAGAGAACCCAGAGGTGAACCAAGTGAAAATAACCCAGTTCTCTTTGCTAACACTGTCCATGAAAGAGTACACACTTAAGTAACAATGTGGCCTCAGACCTCTGCATATTCTCCAGTGTATGAATAAAAGATAATGATTATCCTGATTCTTGTATCAGGCTGCTGTCACTTTAAGAACTACAGTAATGCACAGATCCGATACACTGATACACAATTTCTTTCCCAGATCTTTACATTCACTTAAGACAAAACTGTTTGTGCACCTTAAATGCAATGGTGCACGCTTGTAAAACCGCATGCTAGCAAAGCGTGCAGCCATGTCTCTTACACAGTTCGGAAGCGGTTGAAATTACAGTAAACAGGTTTATATTGTGAACTAACAATTTGTAGAGATCTACCAGAAGATGCAGCCATGATGAACAGCCGATTTGTACAGTGGCATCTGATGACCAAACTACATTGGAATATGCTAAAGGAAAAAGTCAAGTGAGCCCAGCCTGATTTGTGTTCACAATGGACTATTTAGGGAACCGTACAGTTAGCTGAAAGCAAACCGTACCCAGACCACCTCCCGAGATGGTTCGTTTAGAGTTTTCACATATGGGGTAAAAATCACACAGACCCTTGAAAAAGGACTAAGTGTGCAAAAAACAGCTTAAATAAATGTGTTCAAAACTGCTTGTCAATATACTTGTCTCAAACAAGTAAAGACCACGAATACGAAAGAATGAGAATATAAAGAGTTCAGATGCAAAAGCCTCTAAAAGCTACTTTAGTCAAAAATGAGATGACAATACTGAGTGAATTCTCTCTGCATATAGTATACATTCATAAAACACTTTCACTTCAAACCCACTAAATCCCAGCCTCAGCCCATTCAGAAGTACCAGAATATGAGCTAGAAACCTATACACGGAGGCCGGACAAAAATGCTTATTTTAAAGAAAAACATCAGACGGATTTAGAGGCTTCTGCATCTGAACTCTTCATATATTGTAAAATATAATTTATTCCTGTGATCATAACTGAATGTTCAGCATTATTACTCCAGTCTTCAGTGTCACATGATCCTTCGGAAATCATTCTGATTTGATGATTTGCTGCCCAAGACGTCACCAACCGTGTGTTTTGAACCAACAGGGCGTTTTGTATTTGCCTATGACCTAATATCACTAAAACATTTACCATCGAAGGTGTCATTGAAACACAACAATCTGCAATGCGACCCAGGGGAAGGTGCGTCTGAAGGTGACCGTCGTACCTTCCCTTTGTGTGGCTGTTCCAGCACTGCTCCTCATCTGGGTCAGTCACTTTGTCCTCTGCACAGATGCCGTCTGGCAGCGTCGACCAGAATTTCTTCGACTCCTTTAACTTCTCCTTAATGTCGATCACCTGGATACACACACACACACACACACACACACACACACACACACACACACACACACACACACACACAGAGAATCCGTTTATCATATTCAACACCACAAACATGTACAACGAGAGAACGAACATTTAGGCACACTTTGAACTATGTGATGGATTGGGTTGGGATTATTATAAAGGAGGGGAAGATGAGGCCAACAATTTGCATGGAAATCTCATTCTGGCTTCACTTTTTCAGTTTCAACACTGCTAGATAATTCATTGGGGACCAGGTGCAAGTCTAATCCTCCACTAAGCTGTGCTGGTATTTTCTGTACCAACCGGAAGGACAGATTTGTTTTTAAACTGGCAGAACGGGATCGGTGGAATCTCAACCTGGAATACTTCTCGTAGTGAGAGGTTTATAAATTTGACATATTTGCAGGCATTATGCCAAGATTTATCCGTTGAAATTGCTTATAAATGTCTAGTCCATTGTTAGACGCGTCACCGGTTGTCTGTTTCACTCATAATATACCTTATTAAATGGTTGCTGGCCTTCAACTCTATAGACATGCACAATATTTCTACTATTTATTAGCTAGCAAGTGCTTGTTAAGGCAAGCATCTCTCTTACTATTACTTGGGTCATTAATTTCAACAGACCACCTATTACAATTTATCCATCTTATTTTTTAATGTAAGAGAGGGCGTGATCACTTGTAACTTGAATGTGCAATGTTTCCAGTGTCATTCACTTCCAGTTCAAGTTCAAAAACTACTATTGCAAACTGGTATTTATCACATTGTTGTAATCATAAACACTAGTGTCATTAGTGTCATTTTACAGTTTACTGCACTTTTCTTCTAGGTATTACCTATACCGGCTAACGAATCACAAGTCTCACGTATTCAACAAATAGCTTTCGCTCAATACAAAATATGTTGAACACAATGGCCATTTTACTCTTTCCGTGCCTATTTCTGCAAGTTGCATCAGTAGGTGGCAACAAGTGAACATCTTTAAGTTAGTGATCCATCCATCCATCCATCCATCCATCGATTTGTCCCTTCCATCCATCCATCCATCCATCGATTTGTCCCATCCATCCATCCATCCATCCATCCATCCATCCATCCATCCATCCATCCATCCATCCATCCATCCATCCATCCATCCATCCATCCATCCATCCATCCATCCATCCATCCATCCATCCATCCATCCATCCCAAACATCCATCCATCCATCCATTCCAAACATCCATCCGTTTGAAAAATGGCTGGATTTTACTGCATCACAATTCAGAGGCTGCATTCTTTGAAGGGAATATTCAAAGGCTGCTTGCATCACCGCGGTGCAACGAATACAGTTCGATCATTTGCCCAATTTGAAGACTCCTCCAATTTGTAGAAGTCATTGAATCATTCATTCAATCAATTTGTTCAAAAATGCTGAATCATTCAGGAAGGAAACCGATACTGTTTCCACAGTCCACGGTGTAGCAGCCACGGTGTAGCAAAATATGCAAACTAACTGGCGATATTGTCAAAACGTCATCTAATATTAACTTGTTTATTGAACTGCTGTACATAAACACTCTTCCTTATGCGATATTGCTTAAATAATAGTTTATTCCGCAGACGGTGTCATAAAAGAATTGATTCTTCAAAACATGGCTTTTTTAGAAAACTGTGCTCTTTCTTTACTAAGCAATTAGACTGTTTTTACCAGATGGACCATAAAACATAACTGGGTTTACTGCCTAATCCTAATTATCAATCTAATTTTTAACACAATACAATAATAATTACAATAAAATGGCCTTGCAAGATCACCCTAGAACTTCATAGCAACACCCTGCGCAAGTATTTTACAGAAAAGAACTGCATACCTGATACATTTTGTGACGTTAAACCTAGCGAACTCTATCAAAGATTCCTTTAAAAGATTCCTAGTTTAATATACTTACATTCTGCTTTATATAAAGTGCACCTTCTAGGTCAAAGAAAAGTGGCCCCAGATGGGCTTCACTCATCCAACGGTGTATTCTATTATTTAGCTACATTCAGCCGGCCTTTTGTGCAAGAGAAATTAGCTCATGCTGAGACATTACAGAATCGTCGATAAAATCTTGCCTTCTAGTACATCACCAGATCTGAGCCCAGAGCTTCAGACGTGTGCAGATTGATTTTATTAATGAAGTGCACCGCACTCCAGAAAGCAAACAGATTGATGCTTATCAGTGCAGGGTTCTGACTGCAGGAGGAGATCTGATGGCAGATATCTGCTGCATAGTTTGTCAGCCATATTAAATATTTCCCTGCCAGTTTTTTTTGTGTGATTATATATTTTTTTCATGGCCCCCACAATATTTTTGTTGTTTGATTATCTGTACATGCAATATATATAAAAAAAAACTAAAAATACATCACAATATTCTAGCTTTATGCACTCTTTCTTTATCAACACTTAAATGAGAGTAAGTTTGCAACATTGCAACATTTTGAACAAAAAGCTGAGAATCATGTTTTTGTCAATGGATCAGATTCAGAATGATGATCATAACACAGATGGGGGCCTATTGCACAAAACTAGGATAAGGGATTACGGATATAAGGATATATGGGATATCTTGGTGATCTTGTCTTCTGTATGCAAAATTTAGTACACTAATGTCATGTAAACGTACCCTGAAGGCACACTCACACCAAGAACGATAATGAAAAATAACTGTATATTAACGGATAAATTGAGCCAGGATCACCAAGATATCCAGGCTTAATCCCTTATCCCAGTTTTGTGCAACAGGCCCATGGAGTCCATCATCACCCCATAGCTTGACAGTCTTACAGCTTATCCTGAGTCGACATTTTGGCAGTTTTGAATGTTTGATGGTATGTTATTTTACATGTGCGTAAGCAATGCTTCAATCATTTGTTTCTGCTTCTTCTTCGCCTGTGTTTTGATCTGGAGATTCTGTACTCTTTCAGAAGGTGTGTCTATAGTGCCCCCTCCTGTATAACAGGGAGCCAGAAACATTTTTCAAGTGGTGGGAAAGGCCTTTAACATGCTAACATGAGTAATGTTAACATGAGTGAGCTTCCCAATTCTATTTATAGACATATTCTCTAAAGTCTGTACAATATAAGATGTTTGGATTAAAATATCCAAAAACCACTAGAACAATGTTATATATTTTGTTAACTTGTGTACTTTAATGATCCCAAATGTTTTCCAATATTGTTTAAATCCAGAGTAATTTTGAACCAGGACATGGTCCGTGTGTTGCCTAAAAATGACACCATACCCGCATTACCCTTGATTTCTGGTTTTATTTTGTAGAAACCATGGAAACACCAAAGACGTTTTACACAGGTGAGCAACTGTTTGGACAATTCATGGACAGAAAACTAATAATGGTTATACAGCTCAGCAAATCTGTTTTTCTTGATTTATTGTGAGTACTATGTTTTACCATGCCTAATGGTAAAGCACTCGTCTGCGGCTGAATACAAGCTCTGTGAAATCCAGGCGTCATCAAGATATGCCTTTGTTTTAAACCTCTGGTGGCAAAAATTACATATTTTGGCTTTATCATCTTTTTTCATTCTTGCACACATTATTATTATTAGCATTCCATGTAAAATGTTCTAATGCACAGCATACCTGTGGGGCAGCCACTGGTAAAAAAAAAAATAATAATAATAAAAAACAACACATTATTATATACATTTTGAAAATACATAAATTGTTGTATCTTACACGGGTCATTTTTAATCGTTTGTTAAACTTTAATAAATTGTTCTTAAATACAATTAAAGTTTGTATCAATTCCAAAGTGTTTTTATGATCCATTTACACAGAAATGTGTTCTGCTCAGTGCCGTTTCTAGGCATAGGCAAACTAGGCGGTCGCCTAGGGCGCCAACAGCTGGGGGGCGCCAATGAGCCCCCACCCCAACAAGATTTTATAGTTATTTCATATATATTTTATTATTAATATTTCGTACTTTTGCTATTTCAAGGCATTATGATTAGTTGCGATTATTTGGAGTGAAGTCGCCATGGTGATAGTGGCGCTGCTGTAAAGAAATGAGATCATGTAGAGGGCGGCAGGGAACGTCGTCATCCGTGGCGTTGTAACGCTTGTGTCCGAGTGAAAAATGCGGATAGCTCCTTAATGTAACTGGAGTGGATGCAAACACGGAGGCGATTAACATAAAACAGATCGCACTTTATTCCCCGCTGATCTCTCATTACAAACTCCCTTTCCGTCCACAGCATTACTTAATAAAACAAAATAACTGACTGTTAGCAACAGAAAACAGAAAACAATCCCCACAAATGGGAGCTCAAGACTCAGTGCGCACATCCACAGCGCGCGCAACTCTTAAAGGGGCCACACTATATTTCTACTCGTTACAGCGTGCTTTAGTTTCATCATCATGAAAG
The DNA here is from genome assembly GCF_024679245.1 of Pseudorasbora parva. NCBI lineage: Eukaryota > Metazoa > Chordata > Actinopteri > Cypriniformes > Gobionidae > Pseudorasbora > Pseudorasbora parva. The sequence goes on from NC_090175.1 coordinate 54,506,331, forward strand.
GTCAAAGCCATCAGGGGCTCAGTATCGTAAAAAGAAAAAAGAGGAAATATAAAAAAAGAATGCGAAATATACAGGTATGTTACTTATTGGTTACTTGTTCTCTACTAAGCTGGTCGCTCTATCATAACGTTGAGCAAAACATTACACTGAATATTAGTACTGGACGGACCACACGCCATGCTCATCTCAGGTGCAGAACATTATAGCAGTTCATTTGAATTTTTTTTTTTTTTTTTACATCAGAGATAGCTGTTTAGTGTAAATTGATCAAGTAGGCTAATACTGTCATAACCATGGGCCTCACTAGGCCCTTTTTTATGAACTTATGCATCAGCCCCCCCTAAAAAAATATGTGATTAACCTTTAAAACATATGAAACTGGCGCGAGGCTTCGGCTACGGCTTCGTCCCGTCTTTTAGTCTTTGTGTCACTGTGTTCTTCAATCCGCAGCGGCGCCGAGTGACATGGTTTTTTAAGCTATTGTTATCTAATTTTTTGGCCTTCAAAACATCTTAAAATACACATGTAGATCATAGAAATCAAAATTTTCTCGGGGGAGCATGCCCCCGAACATCTGTGATCTCAGTGATAATAAACCTAGTTACATTATTTGATTAATGCATGTATAATATGCCCATGAAATAAGGAAGTCATATTTACTTAATAAGTTGTAGTTTAAAAAAAAAAAAGGGGGGGGGGGGGGTGCAACATATGAATCTCGCCTAGGGTGCCAGAAAGGCTAGAAACGGCCCTGGTTCTGCTCATATTTCATGACATTCTCTGATGTCTTAATCTTTTTTTTTTTAGCCTTGAATAAACTAAGCTTGGATGCTTAGATATTTTTACTGAAAAACACGACAAAAATACCACCTCAGGAAAGGAATTTTCTGGTGATAGACGTGTATGTACACAAGAGCCCTTGAAGAATTATTATGCAATTAGCCATAAATATCTGATGCAAAGTGACATTAATTCTTGTTGGCACAGGAAACCTGTACATGTGTCGTCATGCGAGTATATTAGATTTCTGACATATAATAATGATATAATGGGATTAAAAGGTGTCGGGTGTCACATTCTGCAGAAATAAGCTGCGCTAAATGACACTGAGGTTATCTGTGGAGTCAACAGCAACAGCCAGAGGCACGACATTAAAGAATGTTTATTGACGGCGTGTCAGAGTTTGAGGCCGCTTTGCCCTTTTTGAAGTGCTAATCTGTGAGCACGGGCTGCAGAGATCTGGAGCGGTTTCGCACGGTGCGTTTGGTTAGCATTCATAAGCTGTTAGTCTGGATGCTGATATTAACACCTAAGCATGGATGCTTCAGGAGGGTGTCGAGATAAACACACAACAGTGAAACCAACAGCGAAGGCGGATGAGACGTATATGGAGATATTTCATGTTAGATCCGGTGCATGTGGGATTAGATTAACTTTATGTAACACAAACTGTCTATCAGTTTCTCCTTACAAAATACTGCCCATGGGAAGAACTAGAAAAACGTATGCTACTTCTTAAAATAATACTTGGAATGTCTTGTTTCTTTTCACAAATCTCCACTCACGTCTAACCCATTTTCATAAACTTGTCTGCACTTTTAATTACTGTATTTGCATCATTTACTGTGGTTTAGTATAAGCGCTGTAAGACAGATAGTTCTTTTCCTTTTCTCTGGCAGTGCAATATCAAATAGTCTAAATGTCTTGCAACAGCATATGATACAATTTGCTCTTCAGAAATGTTACACGTGTCAGATGCTTTGGAACATCGGGTGAAGACGTGGAGATATTAGACGAGAGATGGTCCGTCCTGCTCGTGTCCCACATCCCTCTCAAATGCATGACCACACATTTATCATTTAACTTACACAGAAGTTCTGCTCATATTTCATGAGTGAGTGCAGCTATCACTAAAATTATGTATTTGCATTTCCTTCTGGTCACATTTTTTTGGGATAAACTGTAGGCTAATATGGGCTTGACAGCTTTAAATTTAGTGAAGTGGAAAGAAACATGAATTAACACTATGACATGATTTAGCTTTTGGGTAACAAATTAGCAGGATGATAGCATGGTTTAATATAGATTAGCATGTTGTTAGCATGTTTTATCATTTGTTATCATGAATTGGCATGTTACCGGCATTATTTATCATATTGCTAACATGATGTAGCGTTGTTAGCAATTTTGCTAACATGTTTTATCATGTTAGCTTGTTTTAAAGTGAATTAACATTTAGCATATTGCTAGCAAATTTAACACATAGCTAACATGGTTTAGCATTTGTTAGTAAGTTGTTAACATGAATTAGCATGTTTTGCTAGTATGATTTAACATGTTGATAGCATGATTTATTACACGGCTCTGTGAAATACTTCATTCTAATTGAGCAATCATGAATTCCAGCAGTGTGTTATTCCCAGATAAAGACTGCCAAAGGGAATAACACACCGCTCACCCGGGTACTACGAGTTATCTTGACCGGTACGACTTTATGCTTAGCACGCCACTCTGCTGGTGTTTACTGTCTGGCGCCATCTTGTGACTGAAAAACACGTAATAATGGAATTGGCTAGAAATATTACTTTATAAAGTTTTAAATATGGATTTTTTTTTTTTTAGCATCAATTCACGTCAGAATGCCTTTATTAACAGAGCCGTGTGGAGAACATTATTTGATGGACAGATGCGTTTTTATGGACTTCAAAAACAGAGCTACTACTGCTATTATAAAGCTTGGATTAGCCAGGAATTTAAAATATAACTCTGATTTCATTCATCTGAAAGAAGAATGCCATATACACCTAGGATGACTTGAGGGTGAGTAAATTATGGGTGAACTAACCCTTTCAGCATTCATTTCAACATATAAGGTTTAAATCATTTTGGAACTGTTTTACATAAGCTTTGCATAAGAGTTAATAAAATATTTAATCTCAAGACAATATTTTGTGTCTAATTTACTTGAGACAAGTAGCCGTGTAATAAGCGGGATAATGTATATATCCAGCCGGTTGTTATCGCAGAATAAACCCCTTCAGAGTGACTCAAGACTCCTGATCTCTCTGTCGGGGTTTATTCTGCGATAACAACAACGGCTGGATGTGCATTATCCCTTACTTAACATGTTGGTAGCAAAAATTAGCCTGTTACTAGCATGTACTAAGCTAGTTCATAAGCTTTGCTATTGCTAGCTTGTTTGCTTTGCCACATAGTGGATAATGCTTAAATACTGTATTGGAGTAATTGCATTAAGGTTTGATCCTCTCAAAGAAAGCGTATGGGACTATTATGTTTTTTAGAAGAGTCTGAAGGTGTGAACAGAGTTTGGCGGTTGTAGAGTTAAAGCAAAAACTTTATATAAAGGAAGATTCCTGTTACTTATAATTGTGAGAGCAATGCTCAATATGGTGAATAAGCCCGCCTTCTAAATTAGGAGCCAATCGTTGATTAGGAAAGTCATTGCGTCACTGCAGCTGCAATTAGAAGCTCCGGTTTCTATAGAAACAGGCAATGTCCTGAGATACGTCTTCAGGATTGCATGTTTAGCTTAAAAAGAGACAAAAAAAATCATGATTGGAGTGCTTGGAAACAAAATTTAAGACAATTGCCAAATTTAATTGGCAATTTCAAATATGAAATGTAAGCGTAAGCTTGGCGAACAGTTTTGGAGATTCAAATGTTTCCCCATTTACAGAGATGAAGCTGCATTTGCATGACCGTGAGGCGTTTCAAAGATGGCCGCCGAGTCAAACGACTTGTTTTAAAGCAGGAGTTTAAATGTTTTGTTTTGGAAGACGAGTCTTAAATAGGATTTCAGTATGTTGGCTCTGTCAAGTCAACATAACTACAGAAATGAATTACAGCTGTCATAACACGCAGGCATTTTTAGAATACAATTACAATGTAAATTAAAATACAATGAGTGCACTGCATCAAATTATTCAGTATTTAGTTAAAGATACCTAATATTAAGTGTGACCACAAACAAAGCATTTTGATAAACATTTGCACAACAACTACTCTGCATAAACACCAATACAGTAAAAACAAAAACAAAATATTTACACAAAAATGTATGTCCAGCAAGACCACTAGATGATGCTGCACCTCTGAGAGAGAGAGAGAGAGAGAGAGAGAGAGAGAGAGAGAGAGAGAGAGAGAGACTCCCCAGGCAGATGAGAGTGTGCCAAGCTCGCATATAAATAAATAAGCCAACTCATGTTTCAAAGGTGTATTAAAATACATGATGTGTATTAAGAGAAGCCTTATGTTAGCGGTAAGTGAGTGTCTGTATATTGGGCAAGCGTTGTGCGCTGGGAGAGGCTGCGGATCGTCTAACCGTTCGGCCACACAGATCATTAGCACACAGGCTTGCCAGAAGGGATGAGTTAAGGGCAGGAGCTGTTATTCGCTTGGGTCTCATTGCTCAACACCAGTCCGAGCTCGACAACAGCCAGACAGCGGAGTCCGAACGCTGGGCATCATTCCCTACATGTGCCGTGGCTCGACACGTGGGTTACGAGCAAATCTACAGCTCCTCAATGACATGATGTTCTGGGATAAAGTATTACAGCGGTTTAAAGGAACAGTGCAAAGTCCGAAATTAAAAACTGTCATCATTTACTCACCCTCATGTCAGCCCGTATGCTTTTATTCCTTATTTGAAATTAAAAATAAAGCAGTGTTTGGATAAATAAATGTTATTTGCAGTCAACTGAATGGAAAAGAGGAAAAGCTGGTGTATTATTCATTCGTAGCACTCATTTAGAAAGCATCAGGGCACTTTCTCAGTCTAGACAACAACAGCTGAGATGTCATTGTGTTTTCCATGGAGAAGCATACTTATTTTCATGCGACTGTGTTGCAGTAATTACTGCGCCAATTCAAAAACACTCCAAAGTATTTCAGTATCTAGTCATTGCTGATCAAAAAAATTATTCAATTATTTCTTTTTCATTCACCATAGTCTGACTAATTAAACTACATGTCTCTTCTTTTTGACTGAGTAACCAAACATCCTCTAAAAGTCCAGTCTCCAATAATTACGATAAAACATTGAAGGGTTAGTTCACCCAAAAATGAAATTGATGTCATTAATGCAAACAAAGCAGAAGGCCCCAAACACGTGGTAAAATCATTCTAGTATTCAGCGTTCGATCGATTGTTGTTTTTATATAATGGTGACAATAGTGACAAGATAAAGATAGACGGACTGATTGTTAGGCTGCATTAACTTGGTCAGCCGGATCCGGGAACACTTCCCATAACACCTGATGTACTCGTTAAATCATAAAAAGAGTGGCATCCACACTAATGTTAGTCTCTCTGTTTATCCCGAGGTTGACTGCAGTCGGCCGGATCCAGGCCGTGTCCGGATCGGATGGTGGACCTGCGTCTGGACATGACCAGCTCATCCTGGAGTGTCTGCTGAGACCGTGTCCATTAGTGTCTCCTCTGAATTTGCCTAACCGACACGTCATCTTCACTAAACCCATCTCCGGCACAACGGCTCCGATCCTTCAAATATTCATATTCTTCTGTAATTGACGTGTCATCCTTAATAAACCCGTCTCTTGCTTGATACCCAGAAATGTTGAATATTCTGATCTAATATGATTTCTGACCTGTAAGGTTGCCAGAATAATAATCATACACTGTGTGTTAATAGGCCAGAGGAGAACTGGCACCCTGACTGAGTCTGGTTTCTCCCAAGGTTTATTTTCCTCCATCACGCCCTGATGGCGTTTCGGTTTCTTGCCACTGTCGCCTTTGGCTTGGCTTGCTCAGTTGGGGACACGACAATTTCAATTTAAGTTTAACTAAATATCCAAATAAAATGAATTACTAAATTAACTGTATCAAATATATCACTGATCTGCCCACATTGTCGCTATATGATAAATTGAAATGAGCTGATGACATCACTGTTTTCTCCAGAACAACTGTACAGCCAAATCAAATTTTGTTGCAATATTGTCCTGTTTAACACTGTGAAGCTGCTTTGAAGCAATCGTCATTGTAAAAGCACGATATAAATAAAGTTGACTTGACTTGATGGACGGATGGACAGAAACATATAGAAGGACTGACAGAGAGAGACGGACGGACGATAGATTAGATTGTTTGCTACTTTTGCTATTTCTCAAACATATCTCATCAGAATAGAGGGTCCGAGCTGTCTGTTTTATATCAAATGGATATAAATGTGTCTGTAACCACATAGCAGCAGAGTTTAGCCTCTGGACTCCTTTTCACTTAAAATAGGAGGAAATGTTTGGTGGGTACAATCCATCATTGTGGTGCTAAATGTGCTCGGCACCATTTAGACCTGATAGTGCTCTCGCTCACAGGGGAATACAAGCACGACCCATCATTGCTGGCCGGGTCTACATGCGACTTTCAACCTTCAAAATTCCCCCACAACTGCCCTCTATTAGAAAGTTTAGGAGATGACATGTCCCAATTTATAATGATTTTATTCCCAGTTGAGTCTTTTCCTATGCTATGAGGTCCTTGCCTACGTAATGATACGTTAAGAATTGCATGACTAAAATACCAGGCATATTCATTATAGAGAATACTGAAGGGCATTCAACAATCATAGCAAACAAAAGATACTTTTGGAATGATTAAATGTTGAAGGATAGTTCACACAGATGATTTTTCAGATATTACATAGAGTGAATTCAGGGTAATTTGGACACTTTTTCCAGTCATCTCAATGGCAAAAAGTGTCCCAATCACACTGAATTCAGCCGACCAATTAGCACATAAGTCAACATAAAAAAAAAATTCAACCCCTATTTAGTTTCACAATAAAAGTTCTGGTTCTTATGTTAATTTGTCTTACACTTGTCTAATAGATCTATGCTTAAAACAAGAAAGTAAAAAAACGAATCAAATGTAGTGAGAAAATTTGTCTAGCTTTGAAGAAAATATATGTATTTTTATTGAAAACAAGATCAAAATGCTGAATATATAAAATTATACATCTTATGTATGTATAAATACACCAATTATAATGTTTTAGTTTATATATGGTGCATGATGAAGAGATAATCAGTAATTCACTTCACCTGTCAGTGGTCATAATGTTATGCCTAATCTGTGTATATCCAAGCGAAACGGCTTCTGGACAAATGTAGGAGGGCACTTGATTTTGGCCAATGGGACAGGTTGCCCCGTCCTCGTCATCAGAGAAGAGATGTCGCTTCAAGAGGGAGGAATTATTCTGATTCAAGATTCGAGAGCACATGAATTAAAAAAAAAATAATGATGTGCACGGATAAATGATTTATAATAATACATACTGGAATATTGAATTTTGGTGACGTTAAAGAGGTGACCTGAGAGTTGGCCCGCATTAAGCACTTACGACAGAGTTAAATGGCATCACTCAAAGCACCGCCGACTTCTGTAACGGTGAAAACAAAGTTTACAGCCTCGTCTCTTGTGTCTACAGCTCACCCTTCCCCAAAGCCCGAGATCTTGGAAGTGATGTCAAATGTCAGTTGAACCAGTCATGCAAGCCGCTCGCTCTCGGCTCCGCATACCAAGTGCGCGCTCGCTGCTTCATATGGGGCCGGCTTTGGTGACCCTTCTTAGCGACTGATCAAATGGCTGGCGAGGCACGTCCCCTGAAGCATTCCTTGTGAAGTTCGGGGGCCCACCACGACCCCTCAGAACAGTGTTAGCAGGCCGAGCCGTGTGAAGATCTGAGCCTCGTACAGGTCAGAGCTCCTCATTAGGACTATTTGTTCTTGTACTCCTTTCTCCCTACGGGAAGGAGCACAGTCGTGTTAACGCACCCGTCTCATGCTGCTATAGATTAGAAGTGTGGAGTGGATTTGGCTAATTGGACGGGGGATTACCCAGCGTGATGTTTCACTGTTTGTGTTTTCCGCAGCGAGGAACACGTCCCCTGGCATTCTGTATACAAACAGCATGTCCGCCCGAGATGATATTCGGCTGATAAAATCCTGTGTTATGATATTTGCTCATCAGAAATCAATTGGACTCCAGCCGAGTGTGTTTGAATGCGGGTACTTGACATGAAATACTTTACATGTAGTGCGGTGTGACGTGCTATAACTATTTTAAACTGCATTTTTTAAATGCAATTTTAGTCAAATGTATTAAATGGATATTTTTTTAATCATTTGTCACACTGATTTTTTTTTAAACATTTTTTATTAAATGAAAGCAAAAAGCAATCACTTTCCCTTATACATTTAATCTTAATTACAATGAGTTTATCGCTTTAATAGGCAATAAAAAAATCTACTGACTGATAATAATAAACTGACAATTAAAAACTAAAACAACTTCAAACTATATTTTACTTTTTAAACTGCTTTTTAAATCTGCTTTATAATCTCTGTGTGTGTGCATGGCAAATAACTTCCATTATATCTCATTATACGAACCCAGGTTAAAATGTACATCAATTTAAGGCTTTTAAATTGCATAATGTAAAAAAATAAAAAAATAAAATACACATTATATTTAAAGGAAGGTTATGTTAGCCTAGAAATCTAGATGCACCCTAGCAGCAGCAAATCTAATCTGCCCGCGGGTGTCGTCTAGCAACTCTCAATACCCTTCTGAGCTGTAGTCCCCTCACTCTTGCCGGGCCAATCACATCGTGTATAGAGTCGGTGGGCGGGGCCATAATGACGACGGCCGAGTTGCGTTTGCGTGCTTCTAGTAAACACAGAAACTGGCGAACGGCGGCGGTCTTTCGAATCAGCTTTGACCGCGACTCTGGAAAACTTGGAGTTAAGCTTTTCTCAGAGAAAAGAACATCGAACGGCACTGAAGTCATTCAGAGTTTTGTCGACCAGATACGGCGAATGTTTAATCTGTCAACAAGCTCTGCTTCACCTTCGTTGCTCTGGTTGGTGGTAGCGCTATCCTATCACGTGCAGAGGGAGTTTGAAAGACAACCGTTTATCCGCCCCTCGGATTGAGCCCTGTCATTGGTGAGTTTCCAGACCAAGCATCTTGATGTGGGTCTGGCTTGTCAGGCTAAGGTTATATAAGATTGTGGCCAAAACTGGTACTGCAATCACTTTCAAATGACTGTAGAGCGGTGTATCCCCTTCCCCCTGACCCAAGGTTGCCAGATCATCTGCAGGATCAGCAGGAACGTTTGTAGATCTGCAGCTGTGATAACTAGAGCAGATTTGGCAACCCGGATGCCCAAACACTATTGACTTCAGTTCCTTTAAAATAAATTGCTGTTCTTTTGAACTTGCTAATTCATCAAAGAATCCTGAAAAATAGAACGTATCACAGTTTCCACTAAAATATGAAGCAGCACAACATTGATGGTAATCACGATCAGCATATTAGAATGATTTCTGAAGGATCATGTGACACTGAAAAATCAGCTTTGTATTACCGGAATCAATTACATTTATAAATGTATTACGATAGAAAACGGCATTTTAAATTGTAACATTTTACTGTATGGTTTTATTAAAGGAACACAGCAACTTTTTGGGACTTTGGCTTATTCACTTATTCACCCCAGCGTTAGATAAGTCCATTCTCATCTCTGTGCATCCCATAGCTCTGTGTGACGTACCCAACACTAGCCTAGCTTAGCACAAAGACTGGAGGTAAATGGCTCCATCTAGCTACTGCTCAATAAGTGACAAAATAACGGCAACATTTTCATATTTACATGTTGTGATGTCTGTGGTTACATCGTGTATTAAGACAAACGGAAAATGAAAAGCTGATGATTTTAGTGGTTTACTCACCCTCAAGTCAAAGATATTCTTCTTTCAGAGTTATATTAAAATCAGAGTTATATTACAAATGTCCTGGCTAATCCAAGCTTTACAATGGCAGTTTCTGTTTTGAAGCTCATTAAAGCAGCACTTGGCTACTTTTGCTCTCGGGGTCCCCCTACAGTTTGTAAAAAATAATGTCCTCAACTACTGTCGTAAGATCAGTCATCCTACATCAGGGGATGCCATCGCGTGTGCATTTGTTGACATGACAACCCTGATAGCCCTGAACTAGTAATGCGCGGGTCGTCTCATAACCCGCGGACCCAGTATGTCTATTTAATGGTCGCGGGTGCGCGGCGGGTTGTAAAAATATATACAGTGGTGCGGGGCGGACCAAATAACTTCATAAAAGCGGCCCGCAGGTTGGTGCAGCACTAACAGTTCCCCTGAACACTGAGGAGGAGTTCAGAGTTCTTCTGGCGGCGCGTGTGAAATGTCTTCATCCCTGGTAACGTTACAGTCAGTGGCATGCTTCAGCATGTCATATGAATATAATTTCATGGGTTTTATTTTTTTCAAACGCCAAATAATCACGATGCTCACGTTTACAAGCCAGCGTCATTATAGTAGTCTATTGGTTAGCGTTTTACAGAATCTATATGATACTTCAGTTCAATGTTTGAGTGGTCGGTAATCACCGTAACAAGCAGGACAGCATCGGTCGGGCACGCCTCCTTCAGCTCACGCCGACGAGCAAACGCTGGTCCAATGTTGATCCTCGTCCTACCTTTAATCCCATCATTTTTTCGTTTCCTCTTATTTCTTTCCTCAAACAAAACCTTTTCTTTTTTATTTGTCTCTGCTGCTTCGGACATGACTATATTATCCGACAAACAAAGTTGGGCTCGCGTCTGAATGTAAGGAAGTGTGGGTGTTGGTGGAAGTGACGTATATGCCGTAAAGCAGTCGAATTTTGTAGTTCTTTTTGTTCTCGGGTTACTACCCGAAACCCGAAGTCTAAAAGTACGATTAAAAACGATACAGACCCCATCAAGCTATGGCAGACGTGTCATTCAACCTATTGTAAGTCGATTTATCATCACAGGAGTCTTAAAAAAATATATTATGAAGGTTGAAAAGTTACCTAGTGCTACTTTAAAGTGCATCTATCCATCATAATCGTACTCCACACAAAGTGCCTCCAGCTCCGGGAAACCGCCATCCACTGCCATTATAAAGCTTGGAAGAGACAGGATATTTTTTTTTATATAACTCTGTCTAAAAGAAGAATGTCATATACACCTAGGATGACTCATGATTTTTGGGTGAACTATCCCTTAAAGCAGAGTTTACTTTAAAAAAAAAAGTACACTTCAAACATCAACATTTTTGACCCAAACTTTTGAAAATGTTAAGTTAATCAGGATCAAGTCAACATTTAGACATTTATTTGAGCTTCCAGTGTTTGCACTGAAAATGTTCTTCTTGGCACACTTTTTTCTATTATGGACAAACTCCTGATATGAACACAGCAGTCGTGGGACGTCTCGATTAAGAGCATGAATTAGCAAGTTGCAATCACCGTGTCAAAGTTCCTGCCTAAACACACGCATGTATTCAGATGAGACGGGCGTCACATTGCCTTGTCTCGTCATCTGCTTTCTCATGAAAGCGCCAGTGAACTGAATGACACCGCTGAGGCCGACCCTCCACATTAATTCAGCGCTTTTTACAGCTCATCTTCTTGACGCTCCCTGCCAAGAGCTGCAAGCCAACCCCAACAGGATGAGCTGCGAGTGATGTAGCCTCTTTCTTTTTAGTGCCTGTCACTGCGGACGCTCGTATATCAGAGCAGAGCTTTAACGTTTAGCTCAACATTTAATTACAGCCACTTTCACAAGCAAAACAGTTACAGTTAGGCATGCGAGGAGAGAAAACAGTTTTGTTGTGAATGTCACAGCAGCAACTAAACAATCTGGCTTCCTCCTTACGGCTTTCGGCTTTGTGGATCACAACTCTTCATTGATAGACTGCTGAAGTAGACTGGCCTCTTGAGACACATTTCAATCCATTGACATCCTGACTGCCAAGTAGAACGGTATGTCTTTTGATCAGCTAATATGTGACCCTGGACACCAGACCAAACCAGTCATAAGGGTCCATTTTTTAAAATTGAGATTTATACATTATCGGAAAGCTGAATAAATAGGCTTTCCATTGATGTATTTGTTAGGAAAAGACAATATTTGGCCATGATACAATGTGAAAATCTGTACTCTGAGGGTGTAAAATAGTCTAAATACTGGGAAAATTGCCTTTAAAATTGTCCAAATGAAGTACTTAGCAATGCATATTAATTAGTACTAATAATACTTTTTTTTTTTAAATATATTTAAGGTAGGTCATTTACATGATCTTTACTTAATATCATAATGGTTTTTATTCAGGACAGTACTAAATAAATAATAATAATTAATCATCACTAACATGAGTTATTATACTCAAAAAGGGATTTGACTTTATATTTTACCTCTAGGGAATATTATCAAAATGATGTCCATTATAATTATGTGCCCGGTTCCCCAAAGCGTTCTTATCGCTAAGTAGTTCTTAACCTATTCCTTAACCTCTCTCTTAACCCTATGTCATGATTCCCGAAACGTTCGTACGCTAAGTATATCTTATGTAAGTCACACTTTCGTAAGGTTGGTCTGGACCATTCGTAGCGCTCTCTTAGCATTGTTTAAGCTCAAGACGCTAGTCGCCGCCACTTTAGAAATCAGCGCAGTACAGTACAAAATAAAAACAAGGATTTTATGTTATGGACATTTTAAAATATGTTTGCAATGGATACAGGCCTATTTATGAAGTTGACTTTATTTGTTATCAGAACTAATGTGGTGGTAATTAGTCTATTTTGTAATGTCATTAAAGCGTTTAAATTGGCAATCCCTTTAGATAATTAACATCTGGCAAACAATTTGGCTCTAAATGGATAAGATCTATAAATGGGTAAGCATGGTGGTGTCCAGTAAGCAACCAACTATGGCAATGATACAACGTATCCTTCTATTAAATCAAAGACGACGCTGGCCACGGAGATATTTAGTCCATGTCAATGTCTTTATTCGACAAAACTGAAGCCCTTTTGACATTTTGCCTGACATGGCTATATTAAAAAAATTTGCCTCCCAAGTGTGTTGTCCATTTCATTTATTTGAATTCAAAATCAACACAAAATAACAATGTGTTTAAATGACACATGATGTGTTAAGTAGTTCAACACAATACATTGTGTTCAAATTAACTCATCATTTTTTAGAGTGTACCATTAATATAAAAGTGTATTACATAATTTGTAGAAGTCTTTAAACCCATGTCAAGAACAACGGGATAAGGAGGGTGGATGATTAGCAAGGGATACCCGTCTACCCTTCACAACATATCGTGTGAATATATTACTGACAATTTTATAGCTTTAATATTCTATATTTTACGGATAACTTAAACTATCTTGAAATAAATGTTACTGTAATAATTTGAGGAATGTTTCATTTGCATAGAACGTGTTGTCTTTCTTAAAGCCGTAATGCACCTTCGCGTGAAGTGGAAAATCGATCTCGGAGCAATCGATTGAGCCCCTTCACTTGGGACAGCGCCTTTGTTAAGTCCTTCTTAGAGGCAGCGTGCTAAGAAGCTTCCTAAGAGACACTTCGGGGAACATACTTAGGAACATAAACAACTTTGGAAAGATATATCTTTTTGAGTCTTCTTAGCGGGCTAAGAGTGAGCGTTATCAGGAAACCGGGCCATGGTGCTTAACTGTACATTTCCAGCAAGTAATTGCTGGACAATTGAACACGCTGGCAATTTGGTTGGGTATTGTGAGCATTTTAACATGAACACCACAAAAATCTTTTAAAACGAACACAAGAACAATAGAAGTGAACAATAGAAACAAAAGAAAAATTCACATGTTCAAATATCTTGCCCTGAATACAAAGACCCTCATTATATATATATTTTACCAGATTTGGATTTTGATCTCCGTGTTCGGCTTTTCTTCATTAAATAAACTCGTGTGGTTCCCCTCTGGAGTTGTGAAATGACAGATTGATGTACTGTATGTTTTGTTATTAGCAAAGTAGAAAAATGTCATACTTTCCTGTTCCAAAACTCAAGCTACATTACAAACTATTCTAAACACTGCGGCACAAACGACGGAGAACAACTGGGTCCTTTCATCAGCGTCCTTGGACATTTTAACACTGAAATTACAGAGAAAGGCCTTCCTCTTGCATTTCATATCAATTCATACACTACAGTTCAGAAGTTTGTACGATTTGTAAAAGTTTTCTGACTTTATATCTCACAAATCTGACTTTATATCTCTCTCAATTCTGACGTTATATCAGATATGCTTTTATTCAGACTTTCATAATTCTGAATGTATATCTCATAATTCTGCTTCCATAAATTGATGTTTCTTTGTGGAATAAATGTAATAATTTCTTAAGAAAGATACTAAACTCAAACCTTTGAATGACAGTATTACGCCATAATTTGTCCCATTAAATAAAATGCAATAATTAATGTAAGAATAGTTTACACAGAAATATTCCATGTTAATTTGCTCCATATCTAGTCCCGTCACTGCATTGTGTTGCTGCTTATTTGTTCAAAGTTCTGCTCAAATCACAAAACTGTAATCTCTGTAAATCCCCTTCATAGACAGTCCATGAAAGAGGCACGTTACCTTCATATGAATTCTAAAGACACACACTCTCTAATAGTGTTTTAGTCATGCGTAATGTCTAAATCTGTATTGCTTTCTCCTGTACATGTTTAGTATTCCTTGTGTGTTTTTCATTTGCTATGCTGCTCATGGGAAACGCGTAGATGCACTATTTGCATCACATAAAGGGTTTCCTGGATGTGAATATAGTATGCGTTTGGCTGAGAATATCTCCAGCATCAATGGAAAGGTTAAGCGTGCTGTGGTTTCATTGTGTGCTGAGCCTTGAGCTGGGCTGTTTGTGTCAAAAAAGAGGCTTTGGGTAAAAGGTTGTCTGTCTGAAAATTTCTCAACTATGAACAAGACGATAAGCCAGCGTGGAAAGTTCCAGATAAAGCATTTCCCCATGTAGCTGGCCTCAGAAATCCAGTTTATCTATGCAACATGGCTATGAATATAATGTGGTTATGGGTTAGGTTGGAGTCTATAGACATATCCGTTTCCATGATAAATGCACAATGTATCCCGTGAATTAGATCAAAGCAGTGATCCATCAACACACACGTCAGCAATTCCTAGGAAATGGTAATGTACGTTAAATATAAAAGCTGAATTCTCTCTTGAACAAGTGCGGATGTCATAACGGGAGTGTTAGCTGCAGCGTATCAAAATAAAGATGCTTTCAGGATCTTCCCAGCGGTTCTGCATGCACATGAGAAAAGCGAGCGCTGCATGGTTGTGAGAGATTTATTATTCATGCAGAAAAAAAGCCCAGGCTCCTAGAACAGAGGGGTCAGGCTAACGCATCGGCTCCCATGATGCCAGTGAAATGAACGCCTCATCTTCTGTCTGAAGCTTTTCCCCTCGCCGTGTCACGGGAGCATGATCAACTGCGAGATACTCAAAGGATAGGAAAGGAAACTGGGAACGCCTTCCTTTTGATTACTCTGATTTCTGATACTAAAGAACAAATGAGGTTGCATGCACAGTACCTTTCATTTAGATCTTGCTCATCAAAGTGCCAGATGGTCTACCGATAGATTCCCGCTGGACCCGTGGAACTTCTCTATAATTATATGATAATATACCTCTGTAATATATTATAAAATGTGTTCTTACTTCATTAGCATTAAAACTGTTGAGTATTACCAAGGCTTATTTTTTCTAGCCAATTTATAATATTTATTTTTTGCACCTCATAATGAAACATCATAATCACAGCCAAACTGAACTTTATTAAACTGACAGATTGGCTTTGATTATATAATTTGCTAAAGGTTTGAAATGGTTACTGACAGTCATAGGTTGTTACAAAGAAGGTAGGAAATACACTTTTATGAAATCTTCAAGATATCTTATATTGGTCAAATTCTAAAGCAGCATCCCGTTGTTTTTTATCTTCGCATCACATTTTTTAAACTTTTTGAAAAGCAAAATGCTCTTATATGATAGTATGTTTACTCGTTCTCTGTGTTACCTGACACAAAATGCAGATTATAATTCCAGATTTGTGTGTTCCTGCAGGCAGTGTTTGACTCTGGTCAAGACTATCCAGTGGACTGGTGGGCGTGGCCTTGGACGACAACATACCCAGTGCATTATGGGTTTTGAAGTTTTCCTACCTATTCGACAGACGGGAAGACAACAGCCTTTTT
Source organism: Pseudorasbora parva (assembly GCF_024679245.1). NCBI lineage: Eukaryota > Metazoa > Chordata > Actinopteri > Cypriniformes > Gobionidae > Pseudorasbora > Pseudorasbora parva. Next base: position 54,522,464 of record NC_090175.1, read on the forward strand.
AAAGCCTTTTAACAGCTTTTATTACCACTTGATGGATTTAACAATGTTAAATTGTTCTACATCTACGTCATTATTCTGCATTAATGAAAAATTAAAATAATCATTATAATTTTCTCCCTTGTGAATATTTTAGTGTGAAACAATGTTTTTTTTATTTTTTTTTTATAACATAAGCACAGATGGGAGAGCGTTCGCAGTATCTGTCTGCACTGTCCTTTGTCTGAGGGACTTTGTGGCACAGATGGCACATTCTCACAGTATTTGTTTTGTCACCCTCTTTATCTGACATTTAGAATAGCGATGCTTATTGCCTGGAACATCTTGAATTGCTGTAGCCCAGCTAAATATTTAATGGCATCTCTCTGTATTTGTTTGTTTTCATCTTCCCAAGTGCAATTTAATTTGTCATAAAGAAAGATCTAGATTCTGAATTTTGTAATTTCTGCAGAATTGGTGTTGTTTGTGTGCCTCATACATCTGTGTATAACACAGTGTCATATAAATACACCGATCATTGATATCCTGATATTGTGTTGGTCACACTTTTGCTGCCAAAACAGCCCCGTTGAGGCATGGACTCCACTAGAACCCTGAAGTTGTGCTGTGGTATCTGGCACCAAAATGTTAGCAGCAGATCATTTAAGTCCTGTAAGTTGTGAGGTAAGGGTCTTCATGGATCAGTCTTGTTTGTTCAGCACATCCCACTCGATTGGATTGAGATCTGGGGAATCTGGAGGCCGAGTCAACGCCTCAAACTCGTGCTCCTCAAACCATTCCTGAACCATTTTTGCTTGGGCACCCTGATTGGTCTATGGCCATGCCGCCCCATACACAACAAACTGAGATGCTCTGTGTATTCTGACACCTCTCTATCAGAACCAGCATTAACTTCTTGAGCAGTCTGAGCTCCAGTAGCTCATCTGTTTGATCGGACCACACGGGCCAGCCTTCACTCCCCACGTGCATCAATGAGCCTTGGCCGCCCATGAACCTGTCGCCCATTCACCACTGGTCCTTTCTTGGAGCACTTTTGACAGATACTGACCGCATACTGTAGTTACATAAATACAAAAAATTGTCATAACAAATGTAATATCCCCAGTTAATGCCAACTCAAGGTAAATGACGCTTATTAAAAATAAAATAAAAGAAAAAGAAAACTGGTCAAAATCTATTAAAAAAAATCTTATATGCTGTCAGTGTTAAAAATGATCAAACTTTAGCAACCAGAAAAAAAGGTTAATGTTATTATTATTTTTTTTTTTTTACAATGATCCAGGTCATCCGTCCCGAGGCTCTGCTGATGTAAGATGAAGTCATGGTAATGCCAGCACTGGTGATAATGGTTTTTGTTCACTGAAAAAGCTCAGTGATGCCTCGTTAGCACTTCTTAAGTATTTTGTATTTTTTTTTAATGCTCCGCTCTTATTAGCGGAGCCATTTGCAGATAGCATTTAGCGTTATCCATTTAGTTTGGCACTCTAAAAGCTTGCATTACTTACAGCAATCATAGTCTTCCAATCAATACTGTGCAAATAGCCGTTTAAGGCCTATCAGGACATCTCACTTTATGAAAGGCTTTTTGGGGTCTAAATGGAAGAGCTCTTGGTTGACTTTAGTGAGAGTACTGGATTTTTTTAATGTTACGTTCTCAGAGCCTGTCAAAACAAACCGCATGTGTCTCTATAACAGCTACACCCATGTCCACTGACAGCGGCTTTGCATGCCGTATTCGGTTAACCAAACCATGTTAAATCACTTTTGTATGATGTGTGTTAAGTTTTCACTGTAATTCTCCACTTGTGAATTTACTTCTCTCCTGTGTTTTGTTGCGTCAAACATCCTCCTGTAATACATTCCTAGAATTGTGAGCTTAATGAATTCCAGTTAGACATAAACATGTTTACTCTTGAACAGCAGAGGTTGTTGCAAATGCAGTTCGGACGGTGGAAAACAGCCATAAATTTGCTTCAGCCAGGAGGACTTTACATGTCAAGTGTGAGAGTCCTTTACGGCTTTTATGGGCTGATTTTGCTAATCCAGTGAGGACCTAACCCTCCACCGGAGGCCCGTAACGACACCTGAAGGTGTGATCTAATCATGACTCCTCTCTGTTTGCATTTTATTGCCAATTTAGCCGCTCCAAGTGCAGGTCTACAGCAATTGTGAAATTTTAATGCAAGTGTGTTTTTATTGCGTCTTTTCCAGGACTTAATGAAAATAGCTTCTGAGCATACTGAACATTTATGATGGCTGTTTTCTTGTTTTATGGATTACTGAATGGTTGATAAATTGCCGTGGAACAATTTCCACAGACAAAATATTGGTGGTCATAAATAACCACTAAATGACTGCCATGTTCATATAGCCTACCATGGTCCTTCAGTCCTTCAGTAGTTATCTACTCCTTATTTACTATACGTGGAGAATGCCAAGACGAAGGAAAGTACAAGACTTCCAAACACAAACGATCTTTATTTACAAAACTGGATTTTCATGAAACATTTAACACTTTACCTAAACGTAGAGAACATCGAGGACCATCTATGGTGATAACATCAAGACCGGACCAAGACAGAGTGAACACAAGGAACTTAAATACTAACACTGATGACAGACTATGACTTGTCATGGATGACAAGACACAGCTGACTGTAACGAGGGGACTGAAACATGGCGGGAAAACTAGAACAAAGGAACGTGGCGGAACAATTGCAGTATTTCTTGTGTTATTTAACGGGCGAGTTAGCTCAGTAATAATCACTGATTGTTACACACACAGGTGCACACTGCAGCACACACATGCCACATATTAATAATAAAAGGATTCCTCTCTGGAGAAGTATTCAGTCTTTACGCTCGCTAATTCCTCCATGGTGCAAGCGTAACTGACTTACGGGAATGGGAGACCCAAAACACACCCCATTAAGAGACCAGAGACAACCCTTCTAGACCATGTGCCTGGTGCGCAGACTGTTTTTTTCCATCGTTAAACAAGCAAAAGTGGATTTGGACACACCCTAAGTGCACCTTCGCCATGAGCACTCCGATCATTAAAATAGGGCCCATAATTACACTAACAATCACACCTTAAAATAAAGTGTAACCATCATGATCATTTTATAGTAATTGTGATACATGCAATGCCACTAAACTGTTACCATCGTCATATACCATGGTATATCCATCTAAAAGTATAGTAACAGTAAGTAGTAAGTAGTCCAGTAGTAAAGCTACAGTACGTTTTAGGATATTACTAGTTATATTGATTTAATCAAAACCAAACTCAGATAGTTTCAGCACTGTGCTCTTTTGCAGAGGCATCAAACACATCTCTAATTGAGAAGAGCTTTGCCTCACTGACCTCCCATCATGCCTTTAAAGAAGACCCAGAGAGCGAGAGGGAGGTACTTTCAACCCGAAAAACATCTGAACAGCAAGAGAAAGTCAAGAGGAAATGAAAGAGATGACTTTTTTGAGGTTCCTCTGTGGTTCAGAGAAGCGAGACGTCGCTTGATCAACAAAGAGGGAGGAATTCTGCCGGCCCCCTTTTGCCAGGACATGAATGGATTTCCCACTGGCATGGCATGTGGAGAACCACAAGTTCAAGGGACGTAGACACCATGAAGCGGAGGCATTTGTGATGCTCTGGCATCAGGGGTTCAGTTACGTTAAATTAATATGCCATCCGCTTTAGAATAACAGTATGACTTACATTAATGAAGGCTATTTAAATGGATGTGGTTACAAATTATTTGTCCTGAAATCCACCAGGAATGTATAAGCAGTGGTTTAAAGTGCCCCTATTATGCTCTTTTTTGGATATCACCTTTCATGTAGTGTGTAATATAGCTGTGTGTGAATGTAAAAGGTCTGCAGTTACTCAGTATGTGTTATTAAGCGATTTTGCATCCTTGTGTTCTTGAACTACATCTTCATCATCCGCCAAAATTCAAACGCCACAAATTTGTACTTTGCATTCTTAGAATTGAGAAACAGTCATTGTTTCTTACGTCCAGCATGAACCAACCACGGTTTGTCAAAAATTTGCATAATGTTAACTTATGTTCTTCATTGGCCGCCCGTGATCAACATCTTCTTTGCCCTCCCCTTAGAATCTGTTAGTTGCAGCTGAGACTAGAAGATTTGAGGAAGATCCAGGGCTGAAATCCAGATACAGTAATAGGTGTTTTGTTTAAAAAATGGTAGGCCAACGACAATAGACTGGGCCGTCTGACCAATCAGAGCAATCAGTGAAAAAAGAGCTGATGCTATAAGATTAAGTGTTTTTTGACCTTGGATGCATTTAATCGTATTGTAGGACACTACAAAACTAAATTAGGAACTTTAAAATAGCATAATAGGGACTTTACAAGATAGTTCTGCCAAAAATCGCAATTTTGTCATCATTTACTCATTAGTCAAACCAGTATGACTTCTGCAGAATGGAGAAAATGTCAATGTTTAGATATGTCCTTTTCAATGTAATAAAATTGCTAAAAGAAAAAAAGAAAAATCTCTTGTGCATATTATTAAATGTCTTCTGAAGTCATTTGATAATTTTATGTGATGACCAGACTCAAACGTAATTCATGACACAAAAATGGCACAAACGGTAATTTCTTCAAAATACACACCACCTTGAAATGTGATCCATACGACTCGTACACAGCTGCATTTGAAAATGCATGTAAAGGATATGCAGTTGAATGTTAAATATACATTTTATCAATGCAGTAAAGTCTTTCTAACACTACACTTTAAAAAAAAACGGTGCTATATAGTATTAAAAGTGGTTATTTGGCTTGTAATCATATGGGAACCACTTGAAGTGCTGTATAGCACTAAGTCTTGGTGATTCAGTGGTTCTTCAGCAGTTCTTCAGCAGTTCTTTGGGATGACTGAGGGTCTATATAGCACATTTACCATATCCAGAACCTGTTAAGCCCCTGTGTGGTTCTTCAGCTGTGTTTCAGTGGTTCTTTGGGGTGATAAAGGTGCTATATAGCACCACTGCCATACAAAGAACCTTTCAAGCCCCTTTAAAGGTTCTTTACACACCAAATAACCATTTAGCACCATTATTGAGAAAGAAATAAAATGCAATATGGCACCTCTTATGGGTTCTACATTGCACCTTAAAATAAATGGTGCTATTTGGCACCAAAAGTGGTTCCCCTATGATTACAAGCCAAAAACCACTTTTAGTGCCAAATTTTGTGGTATTAAATAGTGCATTTTTTTTTAGAGTGTACTAAATGTAAAGTCACATTTAACAGCATGTTTGCAGTTCATTCAGCAAACCATCCAAGACATTCAAACTGAAAATAAGCACATTCTTCCACGTAATTGACGGGATATTCAGCTTTCAGTTTGTTTGCAATTGAAATGTTGCTAATAATCCTGGAGATGATTGTGCAGCCAGTCAGCCCGTTTCGCAGCAGCGTTGATTAGTTTGCTAGATGTACCCTGCTAAACGAAAGTGGAAATGTGCCATTAAACTCTGTGCAAACGGTCCATTGTTACTGACATCAAACCTTACATAAGGGTGCACATCTGAATGTGAGAGGGTAAGAACGGCAGCTTAACTCATGGTCTGTTTTGCACACAAAGCCTATGTGTATGAAAAAGAGTGAACAGCATGAGGGTAAATTATTGTCAAAAACATTTTAGGTGAAATTGTCCCTTTCAGTTTAAGACTTTGTGCATGCCAAATAGCTTGACACTCAACATTAAACTGAGCATAACACAATATGAGCACTGTAAAACTGACTTTTCAAAGCTGTAAATAAAATGATTATTGACGTACACAAGAAAATTCTATTTCAGTCTTTCAAAATGCATTACTTGTTATTTCTTTGTGAAATTTACTAGCAATGTCAGAGTGAAAATTCTTTTTAAGAACATCATACACCAATTATTATTTTATTTCGATTTGTCTGCAGTGTGGTTGTTTATTCAAATACGGCATAAGGCTCAATAAAACATCCATAATTATATGACTGAGCTGGAAGGATGTTGGTTTAGAAAGGCCCATTTTTTGGGTCCTCCCCTGAAAATGTCTTCCCTGAGGTGGTTAGGAATCGCCCAAATTTATGCCCGTTGTGGTTATTCTGCTCATAAAAACATCTGCTGAATCTGCAAAACAGCATGACGCAGCAGCATGCCATGCCACGGAGGGAAAAAAGAGCCCGCTGACTGCACTGGTGTTTTATTCACCCTACTCAGCCGCACGGTAATTGTGGCTTTGGGGGAATAAAATATAGAGTGGCTATCTGAATGCACGCCTCCATTAAACTGTAACTTAAACCATCTGATGGAATGCCTTTGTGTTTTAAAGCTATTCAAACCTTTTACTGGCAGAGGCGGTTGGACGTTGTATCAGCCAGCGCTCCACTAACAGACTTTGGGTTTGCTTTTTTACAAGTGCTTCTTTCTTCCCAGCCACATCCTTTGTATTTTACACGGATTTAGCCCTGGATGCCGCAGCCTACTGACCATAAAATGTCAACACTGAGCAATAAAATGACAGATTGAGAAACGGAGGTTGCATGGCCACAAAAGGAAATAGTAGGATGCCACTTTTTAAAACACACTTTTTCATAGCTGATAACAATCTGAAAAGTTTAGATGAGGCTTTAAATTGGGGGCCATCTAGAATAGTCAGTGCGTGGAAGCATACTAAATTGCACAAAAATGGTGAACGCATATTTTTTTTTAAAAACGACTATAATTTAAAAGTACCTTTACATTATATATTGAATAACATGCTTTCGAATCAACTAGTCACATCAAACATAAAAGTTTGAATATGTATTAATAATAATAAAATATATATATATATATATACACTTATTCAGCCACAGCCGACACTGCTGCCCCACAATTGAGTAATACTCAGGTACAAAAGGATGCCAACAATATATTATATATTGTTATATAATATATTAAGTTCATTATTTCATTATTTTAATGAACGTTATAAGTTCATTATTTTCCATAATTTAAAGATAAAAATTAAACTTTCATATATTTTAGATTCATTGCACACCAACTGAAATATTTCAGGTCTTTTAATGTTTTAATACTGATGATTTTGGCATACAGCTCAAAAAATTAGCATATCATGAAAAGGTTCTCTAAACGAGCTATTAACCTAATCATCTGAATCAACTAATTAACTCTAAACACCTGCAAAAGATTACTGAGGCTTTTAAAAACTCCCAGCCTGGTTCATTACTCAAAACCACAATCATGGGTAAGACTGCCGACCCGACCCTGTCCAGAAGGCCATCATTGACACCCTCAAGCGAGAGGGTAAGACACAGAAAGACATTTCTGAACAGATAGGCTGTTCCCAGAGTGCTGTATCAAGGCACCTCAGTGGGAAGTCTGTGGGAAGGAAAAAGTGTGGCAAAAACGCTGCACAACGAGAAGAGGTGACCGGACCCTGAGGAAGATTGTGGAGAAGGACCGATTCCAGACCTTGGGGGACCTGTGGAAGCAGTGGACTGAGTCTGGAGTAGAAACATCCAGAGCCGCCATGCACAGGCGTGTGCAGGAAATGGGCTACAGGTGCCGCATTCCCCAGGTCAAGACACTTTGGGCTACAGAGAAGAAGCACTGGACTGTTGCTCAGTGGGCCAAAGTACTTTTTTCGGATGAAAGCAAATTTTGCATGTCATTCGGAAATCAAGGTGCCAGAGTCTGGAGGTAGACTGGGGAGAAGGAAATGCCAAAATGCCTGAAGTCCAGTGTCAAGTACCCACAGTCAGTGATGGTCTGGGGTGCCATGTCAGCTGCTGGTGTTGGTCCACTGTGTTTTATCAAGGGCAGGGTCAGTGCAGCTCGCTATCAGGAGATTTTGGAGCACTTCATGCTTCCATCTGCTGAAAAGCTTTATGGAGATGAAGATTTGGTTTTTCAGCACGACCCGGCACCTGCTCACAGTGCCAAAACCACTGGTAAATGGTTTACTGACCATGGTATTACTGTGCTCAACTGGCCTGCCAACTCTCCTGACCTGACCCCCATAGAGAATCTGTGGGATATTGTGAAGAGAAAGTCGAGAGACGCAAGACCCAACACTCTGGATGAGCTTAAGGCCGCTATCGAAGCATCCTGGGCCTCCAGAACACCTCAGCAGTGCCACAGGCTGATCGCCTCCATGCCACGCCGCACTGAAGCAGTCATTTCTGCAAAAGGATTCCCCAACAAGTATTGAGTCCAGAACTGAACATAATTATTTAAAGGTTGACTTTTTTTGTATTCAATTTTTTTTTTTTTTTTTTTTTTTTGGTCGGATGAAATATGCTAATTTTTTTAGATTTTTGGGTTTTCATGAGCTGTGTGCCCAAATCATCAGTATTAAAACAATAAAAGACCTGAAATATTTCAGTTGGTGTGCAATGAATCTAAAATATATGAAAGTTTAATTTTTATCATTACATTATGGAAAATAATGAACTTTTATCACAATATGCAATTTTTTGAGAAGGACCTGTATATATAGTTATAGCTACTGTATATATGTAAACAAAAAAGTTTTTTATTAAAAGTGATTAATCACGATTAATGCATTTGACAGTGCTATATATATATATATATATATATATATACACACATGCATGTATGCGCGCACACACACACACAAACACACACACGTACATACAGTATAAAAATAAATACTTTGAGTGGAAAATTATACTATTATATATCACCCTCAATGCCTCATAGAAATAGGAGTTTATGAACGTTTCTATGGTAACAGCTTTAATGAGAATGAGCATTAGAAACTCTGGTTTATATAATTATACTGAAATCAAGTTAACCCTTTTGTACACTATATAAAGAAAAATGAAGTAAAAGCAGAATGAAGCATTTTGTAGCCTGAAAGAGAATCATCACGGCTGAAATAACACATTTATATACTGTAATATCATAGTGCTGTGCTAAAAAACAGCCTAAGTATTTCAGAGTCAGGTAGGATTTTTGTATGTATGACATTATGAATGTATTCAGGGCACAGAATCATAGCGCTCTGGCTGACTGGTTATAAAACGTCTTCATTTATTTTGCAGGATAATTACGCTTGGCATTAACGGACAAAACTACGCCACTGGCAGCCAAAAAGTGAACACGGATGCAGTTGTTATGGTCAGAGCGCTTCTTGCCAAGTTCAACATAAAATCCGTCTGCCATATAATTAAAAGGCTGCAGTAGAAATGCATATTCCCATTTTACACTTACAAGTCTCCCAGCAGGCTTATATTCTCAAGACCTGGTTCACATGAAGCCGATGGTGTAGCATGAGAATGACTTTGAGTTAACCCCGCAGATGTGGCTCACTTATTCATCCTGCAAGAGTTTCCGAAACCTCTTCACTTATTTCCATTTCTCCTCTGGCCTGGACCCACGTTTGTGGTGTTAAAAGCCTCCTACATGCACTGGAGATGCAGATTATTATGGAAATGGTGATCACAATATCTAATGAAGGCGTATTTGGCTCAGAAACAAATATCTGTTGGAAAACGGCATTACATTTTTTTTTTCTGCTCGAACTTTGTGACCTTATTCATAGGTTTACGCAAACGCAAACCTTATTCATTTTCCGTTGGATGCCCTGTCATCCTTGTAGACGCTGGGATGCAAATTAAGAGCAATCAGTAGTAGAAAACATACTAAATCACAGGTTATGATTCATAATGCAAGAAAACAGTTTTCGGTTCACGGATGAGTCGGCATGAGCATGCCTACCATAGCTGATTCGTAGCAAAAATCAATTCGACACTCAACAAATCACCAGCAACCAAGACCAGATATAGATTATAGAATATAGTAATCAATGGGGTCCACGCATTTAAAGGCCTTTAAACATATGCATAACAAGGTATTAAGTATTATTTAGCAAGCCTGATGGAAAAGACCATTTACAGCCAAAACTAAAGCTTCTTATCAGTTATTAAGGTTGAGCCAAAAACCTAGGATTACATAGCAAATGTAGGTTATAGGAAATAATCTCTAATATTTAACGAATGATTAGATTTTCACACAGATTGCATGTGTGAAAAATCATGTGACATACAATCCTTTCCTTCCAATCCTTTACGTGAAAAATGCATAGGCGCCCTCTGGGAAACGATTTTTTTCCTCATGAATTTCTCACAAGCCTCTACAAACTCAAGTCAAACAGGGCCCAGTTAGTTTCGTTCCGATCGGCCTCTGTTAACCTCGCCTGACAGCTTCTTATCCTCAGTGGCCAAAGGAGCACAGGTCCATTTTTGGAGACCCGCCCGTACCCGCAAGGTTTAGCACCAGATCCGACCCGTGACAATATCAAAATTAAATCCGCACCCGGATTTTGGTCTGCCTGATTACTTTTAGTGGAGAATGCTGATCCTTGGAAATTCTAACAATTACAATAGCCATGTGCTTGAACCCCTAAATGTTCACCTTATCTTCTAACCCAAGTCATTCGCTAGACATTCTGCTGCGTCTGTAAATATAAACCAGAGACATCTGGAAGTCAAGTAATTAGCCAGACGAGCCTTCAAGCTAGATGAGGAACAGTCCGGTTAGACACCTACACATAATAAAGTAGGCCTGCATCAAGCAAACGCCTCCAAAACATCCTACACAATGCGGATTACCTCCAATTCAGCTGCTTTTATCAACTGAAAACACAGTCTAGCATGACTTTCTCTGAACTAAATATGCACTTCAAAGACACATCCAAGTAGAAGATTGCATTGCTCAGAGGTTGCTTTCATTGCTCAGGAGAATTGACAGAGTTTCCAGTTTTGTTTTCTATGTGCAGTTATGAATGCTAAGAATTTCTTCTGAACTTTCTATTTAAAGAGAAACAAACACACCACATACAGTAATAGTATAAAGCTATCAAATTAGCAAGGGTACCACTGCTCAGATAATTAGTCTTGAGAGTTTAACAATCCATATTGAGATCTCTAACTTTGATTGTCTCCATTTTCTCATTTAATACCATTACAGCCTAGGAGAATATATATTAAGTGGTGAGAGTAAGTCCACCATTTCTGTAATTTCAGGATTTAGTCAAGGAATTTGTTCAATTTAATATATTTTTTTTTACCAGAAAAAGGTTTTCACAACACTCATTGGTCAACAATCACAAAGCTCCACCCCCCAAATCATGCCATTGGTTGAACCTGTTTTACTGTGCTGGCTGCTCAAACAAACAGATCAATCTTTGTGTCCGAATATTTCTACTTTCATACTATATTGTAGGTGAAAAGTAGCATGTGAGCTGAGTAGTTTGTCCAAGGCCTACTTCTGGCGAGAATCTGTGTACGCGATGAAGTGGGCATCTTTACTATCCCAAAAGGCCATGGGAGAGGCAGCAAATCGACGCAACTGACGTTGTAGGTCACATGACAGTAACATGGCAGATGTAGTATGTCCAAATAAGCACATACCTAGCATTAGGATCCTTTGGAAGGAAATGTTAATTGTAGCCATCCTATACTGGTCATCTCACTAACACACAAGTGGGCGGGGCCAAGGCTGCGATGATGAAGTAGGTGTTGATTTCCTTCTGCAGAGGTGGACTTTAGTTGTGTTATGACATCATAGATAGTCACATTTCATAATAGTTGTTCGCTGGGCTTGATTACAATAACTACAATAACAACTTGATTTTGGACTAACAAGGAAGTTTTCAGTTCTGAAACTTACTGGATATTCGTATAGTATGTTGGCCTCTTACATGTCCAAAGCTCAAGGAAAATTTGATGTCTTTGTTCATTAAAAAGTTTTTATATACATTTTGGATATTTAATTCACTTCTTGATGTTTCCATTCTGGAATTTTTAATGTGATTAACCAACATTTGCCTAAAGATGTGTGATTGGAAACCCTGATATGTGATGTGAACCCATAAATCTATCATTGCTTAAAGAGTATGGTAGCTTAAGATATCTACGTGTATTTTAAAACACCACAAGCTCAACTTCCTGACTGCCTTTAGTGTCTTACAGCATGAAGAGCCTCGTTACTTTAAATGGCTTGTTCTCGTTCGCTCTGCTCCCAAGAGGACGTCTATAAGTCTCAAGGCTAAGTGCCTCCATTAAAACTTCAATGAGCTATAAAACCTATGTAAATTCATTTCCTTAATCATACTTATGATACTTAGGTGACGTGCTGCTTTTAGTTGCAAAAGTGCTTCCCTATTCACAGACAGGAAGATTCCTTCTGGTCTCTGATTTGATTCGATTCGCTCATTTATGCATGATTTTTATGTTATAACCATTTCATTTGACCAATATTTGACCTTTTTAAGGAAGTTTGTTTCCAACATAGATTTAAAAAAAATTAACCCTCACAATTCAAAATAAAAATTCTCACTATGGCAAGTTTAAAATCGTACATTTCCGAGAAAAGAAGTCAATGACCATAAACAAAAGACAACTGCTAAACGTGTTAACAGAGATGGAAACTCAATTATATGACTTGAACTCGAGTCACACATAAATCATAAAAATTGACTTGAGACTTGACTTGCACTCGTGAACTACTGATTGGACTTGAAGACAGACTTAAAAACTAGACGTTTTACTACACCATTCCCAATGACATTATCTCTCTACTACCCCACATGTCAGCATGAAACAACATTTTACTATTTATTCTTATTTTTTTCATTTCCTATCAATATATGCAGCAGCAAATACAGCAATCCAGCAGTATTATAGCCCACGGGTGTGATGCATCTTAAGGCACACATTCACAACAAACACTAACAATAGAGCCAAGTCTTTCCTTATGATAATCTTTGTGTCATTTAATTTGAAAAGCAATCAATTGATTCAAATGGGAGCTGTGGTGTTGCCCAGTTGTCAAAGTTTGCAGTTGTTTGCTTACTGCCCATGCCCTTTTCACGTTTTTTGCCCCACATATTTGCTACCACATGCATATAATATTCGAATTTACCAAGTTAATATTGACTGAAAGGAGGCTTTAATACACATTTTATCAGACTAATTTCCACAGATCTGTTTATTGAGTCGAGGTGTGATAATGGACACCTTATCACAGAACTATTTCTACAAATAAAAGACTTGAGACTTGAGTTGGACTTAGACCTCAAACTCTTGAAACTTGAGTTGGACTTAGACTTCAAAGACTTGAGACTTGACATGTATTTGGACCAAAATACTTGACTTGGACTTGTGAACATGTCTGCTTCTTAATGTAAACACACACACACACACACACACACACACACACACACACACACACACACACACACACACACACACACACACACACACACACACACACACACACACACACACACACACACACACACAAAAACTTCACTATGTTGATAGATAAGCACGTTGTGCTACAGCCTCCTATTCACTTTTGTTTCCCGAGGTTAGCAGTATTGTCTCTTTTACGACTCAAGTCATGTACACAGTGATGAAAATAAATTGGGTGTAGAGGAGAGACCCACGAGTACGGTTGCCAGACGTGCACAGAAAGAATCAATGTAGCTGCAATACTGCGTTTTGGCGAGGGCTCAGACAATGTATCTTTACATTTTAGTCCGGCATGTGTTCACCTGCTGTTATCAGACCACAAGCACACTCGCTCATTTGCCCTCTTTTGTTAACCGTGCTGCTGATTTCTGTAGTTGTTGCAATGTTTCCATCAAAAACTGATTCATTAAAACACAAGAAAACAAGGAAATAGCTGATGAGCAAGTTAGCAAGTGTTGTATGGTTAGCCACCAAACCTTGCCAATTATCTGGGGTTTGTGTCTATTAGCCAAGTCTAATAGAGCTGGAATGAGCCTGTGGCATCCGAGGTTTACAGCTGAGAACTAAATGTATCTGTGATGCAGTCTGAGAATAATCAGAAACATTGCTCTTCATAAAAATTTCAGAACAAGACAGAGGAGAACTGAGACAAAGACTCTACGTTACTACTCATAATGATTTTGTAATAGAAAGTATATACTGTATATATTAAACTTAACCTTCCATTTAGGTAGGTACTACTTAAAACTAAAGTAGTACTCACTTATTCTTGACTTTTTATTTATTTCTTTACCTAACTGAGAAAACTTTAGACTGTCAATAAATCTAAAAAAATATAATAATATATAAATAATATATATTAAACTTGCACAATTAAACATGCAACGTGTGTGTGTGTGTGTGTGTGTGTGTGTGTGTGTGTGTGTGTGTGTGTGTGTAATATTATATATATATATATATATATATATATATATATATATATATATATATATATATATATATATATATATATATATATATATATATATATATATATATATATATATAAACAAAAAGGGAAATATATATGTCACAGTATGCTGTACGCAGAACACATTTCCATTTCATTCATTTGATGAGACTTTTCCGTTTAAGCACTGGTGTCAATTTGAATAAAACTGAATTAAAGCGAAGGCACATTTCTAAAAAACTGAAATGAAAGGTCACATCTTTGGTCAACCTAAGATTTCTACATTGTAGTTAGATACGGACGGCTTTCTCATCTCATTCGATTCTGTCATGAAATTTCTGTCTAGTTGGGTGACCTTTTTATTATATTTCATTAATTCAACACACACAAATTCAGAGGTACCAGACCAGACCACTGCAGTCAGAACCTGCCATCAGAGCAAATCAAAAGGACATTTACTGTCACATACTGTACAGTTGCAAGATGACAGGTTGATTCTAACGTCTAAATAAAGTGGATGCAAATTGTGTACAACCCAAAAAAAAAAAACTTAAATCTGTCATGGCTTTCTTTCTTGCTAACAGGGAACATTAGCAGAGGGTTCATTCAAAGTGTTCTGGTCTTTAATAATGTTCTCTAATGCCCAAATCCAAGTTCAAAAAGGCATGTAAAATGAATAAAGCATTCTACAGAGCCCCTCAAGGGACATGGTTAGGCTTGCTGCGGTAGTTACATTACAGTACATCAGATTTCACTTATCACTTGCAGATAGTTAGGAGAGATGACTGACAGGAGGATGTCAGAGGAATTGGTGCAAAACAGATCCTTAGCTTCAGATATCTTACCTTGGAAAATATGCTACCAGTACCACCACTAGAGTACGCGTGATTGCAAATTTGAAATTGAAGAGCGATAAAATGCTCAATATCATGCATATTTATAGCTTCTCTCTGATGCACACAAATGATATCAAATATACTGTAATTAACTATATAATTGTGAAAGAATACAAAAGTGCTTTCCATCATCATGTCCCTTTAGGGGCTCCGTAGAATGTATAATTTCCTTTACGAATATAGCAATTGGCTTGAGGCACATCCCTATTCTCAAAATATTAGCACACATTATTTATACAGCGTTCATGAACGTTTTTTTTTTGTTTGTTTTAGTTCGTTTTAGTTACATTCGTCTAACTTTTAAATGTAAAGACTTGTTCAGAGAACATTCAAACGTAATATCATCAAGGCGACACATTCACACCACACGTGTTTCTCTTACTTTACTTTCGAATGTCCATGGGACATATTGAGGAGCACCTCCAGACATTAGCCCATTTGATGAGACAAACCAGACCCTTCAGAGAACCAGTGCCACAGAGAAGTGACGCAAACACATTCACTTTCCATAGTCACAGACACAATTAGGTTAAGAATTTTTTTCTACAAGTTTTAACTCAAAAGGTTAAGTTCTCGTTGTCTGTAGCCTACACACTTCATGTACTCCACAGGAGCTGTAATCTCGTGAGGAATGCGATACCTGGCAAAGGTATGATTGAATAGCTAGTGACATCTACTGAACCTTTCGCCACCTTTGTTTACTTGTATGTCGTTACATTCAGTCACGTGATTGGTTGAAAAATAATAATAATTGAGATTGAAACGGAAAAATAAAATAGATATTTTTTTTTTTTTTGCTGCAGCACATTCGTGTTCGTTAAGGAAGCACTCATTACACAAACAGATGATCAAACGAATAAAACCATCACGCAAAATCCGCAAGTCAAAATTGCATCCAGTGTGAAATTCATCATGCTTTTAAATAAAATGGAATGTTCGCTTAAAACGTTTTTTTAAAACATTAAAAAAGGTGTAATATTCAGAGAACAATACGTTTATATAACAAAATAGGAACGTTAACATTTTTTCAAGCTAGGTTACCAGAATCTAATCAAATTACGAGTCTGATACCGCTCATTTGGGCTGTGATTATTGGGCGTTTCAACACTGTAAGACAAAATTCAGGTCTCCTATTTAAAATGTTCTAGTGACTGATCACATCTAAATTTTTCATATTGGCCAAATTGAATTTCTATGAATTGATGCAGTTTAATTAACAGAAATTCAATTTTGCCAACTGAAAAATTTAGATGTGATCAGTCACTAGAAAAATTTCAGTTGGAGACCCGAACCAGGAAAGAAAATTACTCTGCACTCAATTGGATAGACCTACAACCAATCAGAGCAATGCAATAAGTGACGAGCAACATATAGTTGACAACAGAACTCAACGGCATGCACACTGGAAGAAGTAGAAGAAGAATATGAGTGTAAACCACTGATCTATATATTTATATCTAACTTTGCTGGCTTTGTAAAATAATTTAAGTATACTCTAAGTACTTACCAAAATGATCATAATTTTTGAGAGAAATAGTGAAGGGGAATTCATATATAAACAAGTTCTCCGTTTAGGATTAGAAGAAATTCAACACAAGTGCTCTTCGGTGACGTGAATGATTGCGTTACGTTATCTGTTTTATTATCGTATAAAACCCGTCTTGACAATTTGATTGGTCTAAACAGCTCCTGTTCGGGACTAGCGTTCAGTCTTTCCACTCACACATTCTTCCATGTAAACAGAAAATCCTCCATGGTGCGAGCACAACTGGCCTTTAAAGGGAATGGGAGATGAGACTCTGATTGGTGTATAGCAAGTTAGGCCTAAAACACACCCATGATACCCGAAACTAGGGATAACCCTTTTGGACCATGCGCCTGGTGCGCTGACTGTTTTTTTTCCCATCGTTAAACTAGCAAAAGTGGATTTGGACACCCTAAGAGCAGCTGTGCCATGAGCTTCAGACCGTGTGCTCAGATCAGGGAAATAGGGCCCATGGAATCGGTCAAAAATGCTTGAATTAAAAAACCCTAGAGAATGAGTGAAACTGTGAGATTACACACTGTGTATAATAATTCCACCAATAAGTTTTTAATTTCATTTAATCTCTCTAATGTTGCACTTCAGCAGTCCACAATATTGCGTTAGGCGTGTGTTGCTCATCTCAGTAACTGTACGCTGTTGAATTAGCTGTGTTGGCAGCCGCAGTGATTTGCTGCCACTCCACATCCTCTGTTATGAGTAACACTGGCCGAGAGCAGCACAAAGATTATTTTTCAAGACTTCACTGGTGTAAGGACAATTTCAACCTGTACCGTTTCTTTTTTGGCTTAAGATATATGAGGCTATTCGTCATTTAGCAAACCTTTTTTTCCAAGCAAGCAACTGATCGGACATTTACTACAGGAACAATCCCTATGGAGCAACCTGAGCTTAAGCGATACTTAAGTTATTTATACCACACACACAGATACACACACACACACACACACACACACACACACACACACACACACACACACACACACACACACACACACACACACACACACACACACAACACACACACATTCAAAAATGCTGTTCAAAAGTTTAGGGTCGTTAGCAGTAAGTCTCTTATGCTCACCAAGGTATTACTAATATTGTGAAATATTATTACAGTTTAAAATAGCTGTTTGAATGCTCTGTGAATATGGTGTAAAATGTAAGTTATTCCTGTGACCATAGCTGAATTTCCAGCATCATTCCTCACATGATCCTTGAGAAATCATTCTAATACGCTGATTTGCAGCTTTTTTCCCATTAATATTGTTGAAAACAGTTGTACTGCTTCATATTTTTGTTGAAAAAGGATTTTAGGATTATTTAATGAATAGAAAGTTCAAAAGAACGTAATTTATTTGCAACAAATAATTACACATTTCTTTATTATCATTTTTGATTAACTCGATGCATTCTCCCTGAATAAAAGTAAGAATTTCGTTCCAAAAAAGATGAGAAAATCTACTGACCCCAAACTTTTGAACTGTAGTACTTTCTATGACCAGTAACTAAATACAAATCCGTAATAGCTTTACAGGAATCGCTTACCAAAAATACAAATGCTGTCATAATTTACTCGCTTGTCTTTTTTGAAGGTTGAATACTTCAGTCCCTGTGCATTCATTTCATGAAAAACAGTGAGTACCCTTTAATGAGAGGATGATCCACTATAGTCCATATCAACAACTTCCTTACATTTTTGCCAGGACGGATATAAAGTGCATTTTTACTCAGAAAACAAGAGGAAATACATCAGCAGATGAAGGAGAGGGGGAAAGATGGAGAGAAGACAAATGACGGAGGTAAAGTGAGAGGCGGGTTGGATGGCTTACGCTGTGTTGCATCGTCCTCCAGACAATCCTCTGGGATGCGGAAGCAAAAAAGAGGAAAAAAGGGTTTTCATTGAAAGTGGAGATGAGAAAGAGAGAAAGCATACCATGGGCAAACACATGATAAATATGCATTAGACAGAAAAGCAATATGCACGATTACATTTGATGAATGGCATTGCTGAGATATTCCTGGGAAAGGAAAAAAATGAAGCACATCTCCTTTACAAGCAGACGATTCTCTCTAACTCAACATTTATTTAACCGTCATGTCTCTCCATAATGTATTTGAGGGTTAACTTTAAACTCATCCAATGCACAACCAAGAGGAGAAAAAGTACTTGCCTATATTGGATAGAAAGTCATTTTAAATGAATTCCCACAGTTAGCTGGAGGCTGAAATAAGATTATGCACAAATGCAATCTTGTTCTACTTTTAAAGTCCAATTCATATTTTCATCTATTCTTGTTAAGTATTATGAGTCAGAAGACTTCATTCCAGTAGAGTATCTCGAGCACACTTAAACACTACTTCATCAAAAGACAAAATTATAATTATAATAATTACAATAACAAAGAAAAACATTATCCAACTTTATTAAACCTGACTTCATTTCAACATGATTAACCCTTAAAGGTGAAGTGTGTAGGATTTATTATTTAATTTTTCATGGTAAAATACATTCTCTAAACCCAGTTTATTGTTTATTGACTACTATCACTAAGCCATTCATGGGTTTATCTCCCCCAAAAGTGTGAACATTGAAACACAGAGCGGCCCGCTCAGATCTGTCAAATTTAGTTACAGAAGTGCAAGTCAAAATTCGCTGCATTTAGACCTTCAACGTTTAAACAGGTCATGAACACATCGAAGCGAATGGGGCATTGTGATGCTACGCACTACAGGATGCTTCAGTTTCATACGAAATCATCATAAACCTGTTCAGAAAGACAAATGTACTGATACTTTAGTTGGGTTTATTATAGGCAAAACTCTCACATTTGCTTTTGACACATAGCAACACAGCTAAAAGCATTCCTTTTACTGAAATTAGCCTACTTTTACCTGTTGAGACTCCTTCAGAAGCACATGTAAGAGCTGTATTTGTCATGCTTCAGTTGGGGGACGCATGACGTGCAAACGTGGCATTTGAAAGGCTGTTTGAATAGAATTTGAATGTAATTCTGCTAGGTGCCACTCACTCTAAATAATGTTGGGTTGCTTCTTAACCCAAAATGCTGGGTTAAGACTGTTGGGTAAATTTTCTTTTTTATCGAAAGAAAAATTATATGATTAATTATTTTTTCAAACTGAGACTCATTGTCCTTGGCTCATTTTCTGTGAAGAATATATATCAGAACACATTTTCAATGACCGCACACTGTACACCCCCCCTACACATTTATATTACACACAGGATGTTCGGGTCCACTGGACCCGGGGCTAATAAAAGTGTGGAAATTGTAGGTCCTGTTTACCTTTACTCTGTCCTCCTCCTGTCAGGGCCTGCTGTTAGTGTGTGTGTGTGTTCATGTATATGGTTTATGAGGACAGAAATGTGTATAATGACATGGATATTACAACGTAAACATGGTATATGATGATATCTGTGTCCTCATACTAAAACATACTAAATGGTGTTTTTTGAAATTCAA
The DNA here is from genome assembly GCF_024679245.1 of Pseudorasbora parva. Taxonomy (NCBI): domain Eukaryota; kingdom Metazoa; phylum Chordata; class Actinopteri; order Cypriniformes; family Gobionidae; genus Pseudorasbora; species Pseudorasbora parva. Next base: position 54,542,632 of record NC_090175.1, read on the forward strand.
AAAATGCCAAAAGTTTTCCGTGATTGGTAGGTTTAGGGGTAAGGTTAGTGTAGGGGGATAGATTATACAGTCTATACATCAGAAAAACCAGTATGCCTATGGAGAGTAACTATATACCACATATCCAAGTGTGCGTGCGTGTGTGTGTGTGTGTGTGTGTGTGTTCTGGGTGTGTGTTTGTGTGTGCATGAGTGTGTGTGTGTGTGTATGTGTGTGTGTGTGTGTGTGTGTGTGTGTGTGTGTGTGTGTGTGTGTGTGTGTGTGTGTGTGTGTGTGTGTGTGTGTGTGTGTGTGTGTGTGTGTGTGGGCGTGTGAGAGAGATTGTGTGTAAGTGTAAGTAGCTACAAGAGTGAGTTTTGTTTCTACCCCTGCCGTTCCCACACAAGGTTGCAATTTTAAATGTGATGTGTGTGTGTGTGTGTGTGTGTGTGTGTGTGTGTGTGTGTGTGTGTGTGTGTGTGTGTGTGTGTGGGCGTGTGAGAGAGATTGTGTGTAAGTGTAAGTAGCTACAAGAGTGAGTTTTGTTTCTACCCCTGCCGTTCCCACACAAGGTTGCAATTTTAAATGTGATCTAACAAAGGTACAGAGAAAATATTAACCATATATGCTGTTTATATTGCTTGTAATTGGGATGAAGTAAACATCTGTTGAGTATTTTAACATAACATTTTTGATTTTGTTGAATTAAAAACCCAAAAATGCAGCGGGTCCACCAGACCCACGAACACTGGCTGAGTAACAAAAATATGAACACCACACAAGGGTTAATGCCTTATTCAGCATGACCATATTTAACATCCCTTACTCCTACACTGTATGTTTTGTATGACAAATTCAGCTTTAAAAAGTTTATTCAACTATTTAACACACTCTAAAGAATGTTGGGTTAAAAACCAACCCAAGTTGGGTTAAAAATGGACAAACCCAGAAATTGGGTTGTTTGAACCCAGTGAATGGACCCATTTAAACAACCACATTTCTGTGTTTGTCTATTTTCAACCCAACTTGGGTTGTTTTTAACCCAGCATTTCTTAGAGTGCATGAAAAAGTTGACATAACTCAAACAAAGTTTATACAACTATTGACCCTAAGTTGAGAAAACTCAAAAATGTTCTGCAGCTGGTTGCCTAACACTTTTACGTTTTCTCAGTTTTTTTTTGTGTTTTTTTTACAATGTACCCAATACCCAATAATAAGCAGTATATAAGGAGCTCATTGAGGTAAAAGTCATAGTTAATAGTACATATGTTCCCCAAACTAAAGTGCAACCAAGAAAATACATTTTTCACATTTTTGCATCGCCACCAAAGCTTTTCCCACAGCATTCTCCTGGTTCTGATCTCCAAAGGTCGTCACTGCCCTCCCACGCCTTCCCACACTGCCCCGCTCTGCCCTCCCTGCCACCCACTCACCAGTCTGTCCAGGCTGGTGCCGGCTGCCGTGGTGGGACGCTCTTCTGGGTTGAGCTGTCTGAAGCGACTGCTGAACACATCCGAGATCCCGCGGGCAGATCGGCCGATTCCAGCTTGTTTGGGATGGCCACATCCTTGAAATATCTATAATTACCAAGTGGGAATGCATCAGCTCATGTGGTTAGGGTATAAAAACAGCTGAAAGTGAAGAATGAAGTGTGACGAGAGACTGTGCGGTGTCGAGGAATGTTCTTGAAGGAGATTGAGATTGCAATTGTTTAGTACAACAATATGGGATGAGTTCAATTCCCAGTGAACGCTTGAACAAATGACAGTGTCAAAAGTTGAACGCAGTGTAAGTCACTTTGGATAAGCTGAAGGGATAGTTCACCCAAAAAATTAACATTCTCTCATTCATGCTCAATTTGTTCCAAACTTGAAGACAACTTCTGCTGGAGATATTTTGAAGAATATAGGGAACTGAAAAGTTGATTGACTAGCAAGGGGACAAATGATATAAAACATTTTGGGAAAAAAATCACCAAATTCAAACAGGTTGGGAAAAGTTTAAAGTGGAATAAACAATGACAGAATTAATATTTTTGGGTGAAATATCACTTTAATGTGCACATTTTGGGCCTCATTTTGTAAACAATATATGAAACATACTCTATGCAGGTATATGAATACCTACCCATTTCTGTGCATAGTTGCATTTTAAAATGTGTCAACCACAGTTAATAATGCAATACAAGTGCATGTATTCTCAGTGTTGCCACAAGAGGCGCTACAGTGGACATCAGCATTAACTGTTATGAATAAAACTGAATACTGTTAACTGAATAAAAACTGGCTGAATATGTCATTACAGCTACCTGAATAACAACACATCTGGTTTAATGCCAGAGAGATTTGAACGCTGCATAAAGTTATGCAAACATTTATTTTTGTGCACGCATACGTTGCGACGAAATGGAAACACAAATGCGAGATAAGCAATTGCGTTTGGATTTTCTTTTCCCTCTATGTTGTCTGGATTATCATTCCATACTATGATTTTGTCATTGTTGCGAAGTTCATCAGTTTGTTTTAGCTGTAAAGCAGCTCTTCGGAAGTCAATAGTGTCGTTATTCAGCTCAATTCAGTTCAAGTTTTGTTCAAATCTGATAGTTACAGTGCAGTCAAATCTATAAAAACTCTCAAAAATCCCTTTCACAAAGTATCCCATATCTAAGTACCTAAGTTGGCAGGCATGTTAACACTTGCTGAATAAACCAAAAACAATTATTAAATGCTGAAAGATGGATTATAATTACGCAAATACTGACCATTAAGAGTTTGATTTGGAGTCCATTGATCAAATCAAAGGCAAGCGCTTAAAAAATGAGTGACATGAGAGAAATAACATATGCTTTGCATTCGCATGCACGCTCTCATAGGTGCAATGAATTCTGGGAGAGCTGACAGTGATGGAACATTTTAATGCCACGGCTGGCTCTTATGGCAGGATGTTGTCTGCGTTCTGATGTCGGACAATCTGTCACCATGATTATCATTCAAAGTCTCTGGCTGACATGTACACACTGATTTTCATGGCTGCTGTGCATTTTAAATCAGGTCCTGCTTTCCAGAAGCTTTTAATGTAACAGCGGACCACAGCACTCAGACGACACCCTGAAGGCTGCGCTTGTTTCGCTCGTTCTTTCACACCGGCATCTGTGGATCAAGCCACGGTTTATGTTGCGTACTGCCCTCGGTGTGGAAGTCAGCTAGGGATACATGGATCATTTTCCTGAAATGTCAGTTTCTAACAATAGAGAGACATTTCCCTCCCAAATCTTGCAAATCCTTATTCGTCATTGAACCAAATAACAAACATTGAATTCCTTCTGTTGTGGAAGAGATCATGAGAAGCTTCAGTCTTTGATATTTGTGTGAGCATGTCCTTGCATTAATGCTTGCATATACGTGTGTGTGTGTGTGTTTGCAGACATACCTTGGATGAAACTTGTATGCTGTTGTCTTGCATGGTCATGATGGCCTCTGAAATCTTTAAATCTATGGGCTCCATGACGGCCTCGATGTCAAAGGGCCCTGCCAGTTTCTCAGCCACCAGCAGCATGGCATCTGTCACAACACAGACAAAAAACACATTCCCAATCAAGATCTGAGACCTGCAACACACAGCAGTGATGCCATGACCCCTCCAAAAATAGATTCGGATGCTTCTGCAGACATATAGTCAATATGTTCAATCTTTCTCTACTCTCATCTAAAACAATATGCAATACGGTTTTCTTCGCTTATCCACAGTAATTGATCTAAGAAAGTCAATAATGTTTGCTTTAAATAATTTCTGTTATGCAATCAAGCAGATTATGCAAATTAAAAGCTATACTCTCACAGTCTGAGCTCAACAGATGACAATTAACATTTATTATCCTCAAACTAACACCAGTAAAGCAGATGAAGTGTCCGACAGATGGACTCATGGTAAATATGAGGCTCAACAGACCCTCAGAAAGCGGCACGGCCTGATGCACATTAAACTTCCCGTTTTTCTGATCCACCCCACAGAGTTGTATATACGACTGTCGCGCGGGCATAAAAACATGTAATGTATTGATTCAATTAGTGTCAGAGGATTGATTTTACCCTTGAGGTTTTCCCCTTGCGCTCGTATTTTGAAGTCTTGAGACGTATTGTTTCTCTATAATGTCCCTTGCAGCTAAACAAACGGAGAGTCATTATGTGTTTCTCGCTGCGAAAGACAGTTTGTTAGAATAAGTAACACTGGCAGGGCAGTAATGTGTACATTTCCCTCAAAATCACCCTGGAAAATGGGAAGATGCCGAAGAAACTGCTCGTGTGCTGTAATTAAACCCTTGATTTGTCTCAGCTGCTGCATTTCGCATTGTTTTTCCTGTCAGGTGACGTTTTTAACAGTGTTTTTCCTCATAGTCACATACTGGGAGCCAGCAAAAAGTTTGTATTGCATGATATTATGCTAAAAGCATGTAGGCTTTTTAATGTTGGGGGGCGGGGGGTGTCTAATGCTATTTCATGCATTCGGACTTCTATGAGTTGATTAACATGCTAAACCTTGGACACAATTTAATTTCGTTCGGGTCATGGGAGCCCTTTGTTTTTAGACACGAGATCAACAATGTCACTAAAGAAGTGTGTTTTTGGTTGTGAGGGAAAGATATCCTTGTTCAGTTTCCCAAATATCCCAGCATTAAGGGAACAGTGGATGCAGTTTGTTTTTTCCGGAGCATCCTTTAAAGGAGTACTTCAGCACTGGGAAGATGAATCTGTATTTAAACTGGGTCCTCAATGTAGTAGAAATGTGTAATTATTTTTGAATTTGGTGCCTTCTAGACTGAGAAAAGACAAAAAATGTATTTTTGTCCCATGGGGATGAAAGACTACAATTCCCAGAATGCTTCGCTGCCCTATGAGGCCATTCCCAAAGCCACCAACTTGATTACAGTGACTGAGTTGAAGAAGACACTACAATTAAAAACTGAACGTGTGTGTTCAATATAATGAGTGAGTCACCGCGCGAGTCTCACAGCACTGAGCACTAACTGCACGAGTGAAAAAAATGAGCTGATGAGGTCTCGTGATGAGAGCTGAGGTAATCACGACTACACTCGCAGCATACATTCACAACGCGAGTTCAGTCTGGCACGCGTTTCAGTTCATGCCTTTGCAAGCTTAACTTTCATAGAAATTAATTTGAGAAGTTAAAAGACTTACAGTGCTCACCATAGCTCCGTTTAAATGAGTGCCTGCCAGCTGAGCTCTCCCTGCGAGCTGAGTGTAATCTCCCCTCCCCCATGCGCAGATTCAAAACATGCGGTAATGGCTCCCTCTGCTGGCTGTAGTCTTTAGCCTTTGGCCAAACGTTCCTCCTATGATGCAAATATCGTCAATTTGCATCATAGGAGGAATTTTTCCAGAAATAAAATGCATAAATCTCTTGTCTCAGGGGGATATGAGGGGGGAAAGCACAATCATTTGAATACACTCCAGGGTTTCTACTGATACAAAGCCATATGCTAATCGCTGAAGTAACCCTTTAAGCACCCTTTAAGTGCATATAATGTGAAGAACACCAACGTATAGTGAATCGAGATCCAGGGATCATGCCCTGATGTATTGTGTGAGTGTTTGTGACGCTTTAGCTCCGCCCACTACATGCCTTCACAAACTCTGATGTTTTGAAAGAATCGGTGCAGCGTATCTGTCTTTTATAAATCTGATAAAAATACAGACTCTTCAGAGATATGAAGTATCAACAATACTCTACAGGTACTCAAGATTAATATGAGACTGGCAGAAACTGTTGTGTACCCTTTAAATAAAAATAAAATAAAAAAAAACGTTTCATAAGGACAGAAGTGTGTAAACAGCTTGTGAAGTCACTGCTCTAACGGATGGCATTTGTAGATGTAATGCATCTCATTGAAGTCAGAGTAAAACTATTCAAGCAGATAAAACACTGAAATGTATTAATTAAACGTGGCTCTATGAACGCTTCGAAATAGCAGATTTGTAAAGATTTTCACAGTAAAACTGAGATGCAAATAAGACTAACACATAATAAATGAAGAGCTCTAAAGATGTATTCATATCTGAGCATAACAGCTTTAAAACTAAAAAGCATTTTGCTTCACTTAGTGACCGATCCCTGGATACAATTTCACAAGTTTTATGCATTTTTTAAAAAAAAATTTGCAGCACAGAGCAATTATGTTAAAAGACCATTAAAAGTGTCAGAGAGATACTGAATGTACTTCTACGATAACAGCCTGCAGTGAAACAGATAAGCCCAGAGAAGGTCCGAAAAGTGTTTCCTCAGACATCATATTTGAGATGTAGTGCATAACTTTATGGATGATAGCACCATAGATATGTATAAAAAACATATCAAAAATGTATAAAGTGCATATCACATGCACGCGAAAAACAGCGTATCATATGCATGCCAAAATGAGTTTTGGCGTATACATTCCACAACATTGCACACTCGTACTATTTATACGCATTTATGTGTGGTCGGGTTGGTATATGTATACATATCTATGGAGAACACAACATTACATCTGATTCCTGATGAATGTAATCTAAGTGCTGCAGAAAATCCTAAAAAATATGTTAAATATGTTAAAATACCTCTACGTGAACTGTCCTTACAGCGGAGCTACATAACGAGATGCTACAAAATATTACAATATAAAAAATAAAAAAATATAGTTACATTTTAAACTAATCACAGTGACACCTGCAGATGATTTAAATTACTGATCCAGCGCGAGGAAAGGAAGAGCCGCAAACAGCAAAGAATCCAGCCTACCACTGCTCCCACCAAAGTAGGCTACCCACCACGGACTACACTTGCAGCAAGTGCTTATTCAGCCACAGCCGGCGCTGCTGCTCCACAACTAAGTAAATACTCAGGTGCAGACTCCATTGTCTCTAGAGACAGAAGGATGCCAACAACAATGGTTCAAAGGACTTTACTTAATGTTAAATTAAATTATTTAATATTCATATTTATTCAATATTTCAATAATTTAATTAATATTTTAATACAAATATTAATTGAATAGTGCACAAATATTATATATATGCATATATATATATACAAATATATATATATATACACTGTAAAAAATTTTTTGGGGTTTTTGTTGGTTTAACTTAAAAAAGTAAGTAACCTGGTTGCCTTAAAATGTTGAGTTTATTGAAATTAGAATTTTGAGTTGATACAATGAAGGAAATTTGTTTAATAAATAAAAAATCAAAATATTATTGTATCTGAACCACATAAAAAAATTTATACATCATGAAAATAGCACTATTTGGCATGTTTCACTGCGTCATCAGAAATAAAACACACACAGTTACCCAGTATGCTTAAAACATCTTTTAATAATATTTTAATAAAGGTTGTCAAAACTGTTATAAGTAAAAAAAAAAAACACAAGATGTTAAAATGTAAAAAAATAAATAAAAAATCTATATTTTAATGAATATTTTATAACAAATATTAATTAAATAATAATTATCATATAAAACATTTAATAATAGCCAAACAACTGTTCTTAGTAAAATACAAATGAGATGTCAAAATGATAAATGAAAATATTTAATATTAACTACATAATTTAGTAAATATTTTAATAATTTCATTAATATTTTAATGCAAATATTAATAGAATAATTCATAAATATGATATATAAAACATTTAATAAGTAATAGCCAACAACAGTTATTAGTAAAATCAATAAAAAATAAAATAAAAACAAAAATAAAAAACACGAGATTGAGATTGACAAACCTGTACCTTTGTGACTAACAATTATCATATTACTAAGGGTTCAAATAAAATATTTAAATACAAAAGAAAACTTTTGCGTTTCATAAATATGTGTTTTAATATATTACTGGTGTGTTAAAAAAAACTGGTTTAAAACACATAAACATAATGAGATAGAAAATATAAGAGTATTGGCTGCATGATCATCCAAATAATGCAGAAAACTCACGTTGTTTCAGAAGGCCAGATGCCACCGATCCCTGCCGTGCAGGACCTTCATATCAATATGATAATATTACATATACAGTACCGGGGCGCAGTGAAGAAATAAAATCAAACCTAGCCTGAAGTATTCCTTTTCACAGCGTATGATAACTTATTAATGAGCGCCATATATAGAAGCTCATGCTGAATTGTTAATTATGGAGTCAGTTGAGTGAGAACGGATATCACATTGCAAAGTTCATTTTATGCACTTGGAAAAAGACGTGAGCAAAATTTACTTGCCTACATTATTCATTATCTGCCGCCACTTCCTTTCGGTCTCATAAAAAGGGCTCTAGTTTTCATTATCGCACTCTATTTCTGTAGAACGGAGGGTGACTTTAACAGGTGATAGGATGAGGACGAGAAGCTGTGGTCCATCATCACCGCTGAGCGAATGGACCAGGGCACAAATCGATGCTGAAGACAGATGATTCGCCGATCTCACACTCATGTCATTAAAGCTCGGTGTTATTCATTTGCGCTCGCATGAACCTATTAGAGAAACCCGGAAGATGGCATTGATCTGTGCGAGCGGCGAGAGAAAAAGCATTTGATCTTTTCATTAGGTTCCACCACTCATAAATGCCCCTGTAAGAAGAAGCATGATGGATACCGAACAAAAGAGGGCGAGAAGCGTGCACAAAGACCCGATTTAAGACCTGATTGTCAATTAGAGGTGCATTGTGGGAAAGCTCGTGGCGAACAGGTGACCACGGGGTACGGAAAGCCAACGCAGTGGCGCGGTTATGGCCACGTATATTTAAACTCGGAAAGCTTTATTGATTATAATGTGGGTCACTCGCTGGAGAGCAAGCTTTTTGAATGAGCTGAAAACTGAACTTGATCCTGTGATGGATGATTAACGCTCTCTGATTTCTGCAACGCCAAGTGATGCGCGGATCCACTCCACTCTAAACGCTCTGTTTTTCTCCTCACATGAAGAACTGTCTGGGTCATATCTCACAATCAAAGATGATCAAAGAAAGCCATTGTGCCTCTGGGATTGTCACTCTTTGTCATTGCTGTATTAATGAACATCATCCTGCATGGATTTGTGCATGTCATTATAATATGAACGATTAGAGTCACTGCAAACCAAATCATGTCGCAGATAATAAAACCAAGGTGTCTGGATGTTAATGTTTCCTGTGGATCCTGTGCGTACTAATTGTGCAAACATTACCCACAACCCTGTGCTCGCTTTCAGCTTTATCAAAGGTGTAATAATATCAAATGTGTGAGGCAGAATGTTTCACAGCTATTTAATTAAATTAACCTAACAGTGAAATAATGGGGATTTTATATAAGACTATTAAACTCAGAGCAAAAAAAAAAAAAAAAAAAAGCAGTTGTGACCAATTCATAATGTGTGAAATGATATTGTGATATTATAATATTATTGAGATATATTGTGATATTACTTATTTTAAACAACATGCTTTTACCTATTAGATTCTCTCTCTCTCTCTCTCTCTCTCTCTCTCTCTCTCTCTCTCTCTCTCTCTCTCTCTCTCTCTCTCTCTCTCTCTCTCTCTCTCTCTCTCATAAAAGCTTCTACACTGTAGGAAATGAATTTAGCCATATGATAAATGATCAATTAAAACAAAAATAAAGATTATTTTAAATACTAAAAAGTACGTAATACTGTAGGCAATGGATGTAATTATATGATAAAATGATAAAAGAAGGGATTTTTAATAAAATGCTATAGCATTTTAACTGTATAAAAACAAACAAACAAACAACAAAAGCTTCCAAAGTGCACAAAATTAATGCAACTATGGTGAAAAAGAAACAAAACAAATAATTTTATAAAATGACTAATTAAAAATGGTGCCATACTACACTACATGTAAACATATGATAAAATTATTTAAAAATAATACAATAAACAATTATAAATTACAATAAAATAAAAGTTTCCATAGTGCACAAAATTATTGTAACTATGGTATAATTATAAAATGAAACAAAATAAATCAAAAAAGCTTCCATGCTGAAGGCAATTATAAAATAAAATAAAAAATAAAATAAAAAATAGATACAATAAAACAATAAAAGTGTAATAAAAAAAAAAAATATATATATATATATATATATATATATATATATATATATATATATATATATATATATATATATATATATATATATATATATATATATATACTTAATACTTTTTTAAAATAAAAAATGCTGTCAACACTGGCAGACTGTCTCATTGCATTAAAATTATGCATTTTTCAGTTAAATGCAAAGTATACAAATTGGGACGTGGCATACAATTACGACCCATAGGCTCAAATTTCACTTCCTGTATCTGTGCAGTAATTAAAAAATACAATTCCATGACGACTTTCTCCGTTCCTTCCTCCAACATCCCCTTCAGCTAATATCAGCGCTCCGACCATTATTAATTACTTGTGTGCATTAGCTCCCCCAAACTGATTCAAATTCACACAGAGAATGACAAAGCTCCATGCATATGACACTTATTAAAAGTGCTTTCTCCTCGCGTGTCCTTTAAGGCTTTAGACGCAGCCTGTGAGGCCTGAGTTTAATCACGGCTCTCTCCATCTGTGTGAATGGACCCGCAGCGCAGCGGCCCGGCGCCTGCCACTCTCTGTTTGGACCTCGGCCTTTGAAGAGCACTTCTGTTTGTTTACTCGGAGGACTCAAATTGCCCGTGATGCTTGGTTAGATTTCCATCAGGAGCTCGCTGGAGGTCAGAGAGGAGGTCTCGGATGGGGACTGTGAAGTCTGAGTCGAGCAGCTATTGCATTCAGGTGCTCTTTTAGAAGCCACTCATCTTATAGAGATTGACCAAACAACTGTAGATTTAGTGTTTGATAGCTGAAGGTGCGCATATCACGATCAAGTAGATTTCATTTTTAAATAACAAGATATGATATATCATGGGATATATTAGATCTACTCAATATTATTTAGTTACCAATGCCAAACTAACAAAATCTGTGAATCTTGCTATTATATATATATATATATGTGTGTGTGTGTGTGTGTGTGTGTGTGTGTGTGTGTGTGTGTGTGTGTGTGTGTGTGTGTGTGTGTGTGTGTGTGTGTGTGTGTGTGTTTTTATTCTTTTTTTCCATATCATAATTATGCAATTCTGTGCATAAATGCTGCTGTTCAAAAGTTAGGGGTCAATAAGACTATTTAAGATAAAATAAATGGTTTTATTATGAAATATTTCTATTTCAAATTCTATTCTTGAGACTAGTATGTAAGACTTTTTTATTCATTACATATACACACAGACACACACATTTACATATATATAAGTGATTTCTTTTTTTCTGGAAAGAGAGACTACAAAACAAAAAAACTGCAGTCAACCATCAAGGTTAACATTTTTCCCCTTCTGGCAAAAATAAAATGTTCAGGGTGAAGATAAAAATAAGGATAAAAGATGGAGGTGGAAGGAGGCTAGGGCTGCATCAAGGGATTTCACAGACAGGAAGTGTTAAGTACACGGGGCGAACCCCTCGGCATGTCTGCCGTGAACTGGACAGCGGCACAGCTGATGGCTTTGATTCTGGGAAACATCGGTTGAACCGCTGTGCAAAGGGCTGTCCGCGTTTGTACATAATCTCTCATTCGGGACGATCAAGCTGTTCTGTTGACACAAATAACTTTAGAGAAAATCCAAATTGAAACATTTCAATCAGGCGGCAAAAAGGCAATCGACGTCTGATTTGTGACTCACAATAGAACAAAAAACAGAGGATTTTACATTTTGCAATGAACAGAATAATTATCAGTTAAAACTTCTAAATGATATATTTGGTTGAAACTATAGGGCGGTTTATAACCCCATAAAGCCCATTGTTTCATATTCGAAATGACCAAAAATGATCGAAACTTTGCTGAAAAACCTTACTCCATGCCTTCTGTCCTCTGACTGATACCTGAAACTTTTTTAGTCAGTAAAAAGCCTTCAGCTGGTGCTTCATGTGTCTATTGATGTGAAATCTTTAACATAAGACACTAGCCTAAATCCTAAAACACTTACTGGACAGAAACAAGATGAAGATACTTGATTATTCATACATTTAAAAAATAAAAAATAAAGTTCATCTGTAAGTATCAACCAGGCTTTTGAGGATCTCTCAATCATTGCATTGCATGTTTTAAAACTACAGAGCTTTGATCATAAAACTAGGCTTTAAATATGATCAATCATTTATTAGAGATTCTGGGCCCCATTTTAACGATCTGAACACATGGTCTGAAACTCGCGGAGCAGGAGCACTTAGGGTGAGTCCGAATCCATTTTTGCTAGTTTAACGACGGAAGAAAAAAAAACACCGGCCCGCCTGGCGCATGGTCCAAAAGGGTTGTGTAACAATATCCACTGAACGCAAGTGTACCAATGTTCAGTTTATTATTCAAAACGTGAACATACAAAACCAACCAAACTAAAACATGACTCAAACCAGAGTAGACTTGAACAGACTGAACTTAAACATGACTTGACTACTCAACAAACAATGAGTTACACGGACAATAAGACATGTGGCAAACATGAGGGCTTATGCTGCCTTCACATGCTCTCAGATTTATCGTGAATAAGAGTTTGCTAGGTAAAAACTACACATGAACACCCTCCCATTTCCCAATTTGGATGGGATGAGCTCATAATCACGACTTCAGAAGTGGGAATTATCAAATATCTGATAGCACATGTAATAAACACTCATAAACAGGAAACACCTGTGAACAATCAAGGCGATCAACCAATCAGAACATTGCACATAACCAAGGGAAGCACATGACACGATTACATGAGGCCACGGGAAGCACATGACTAACATGTTCTACAATAAATCAGTCAAAAATGTATTTATTTTATATTAGTTTGTATTTATCTCTGCTTATGATTGAAAAACCAAAGTCTTATGTTTTTATATGAAACAGTTGTATAAATTATCCCAAATTTCCAATCAATTACCATAAATTCCCATTAAGTTTGCAATATACAGTCTTGTTCAAAATAATAGCAGTACAATGTGACTAACCAGAATAATCAAGGTTTTTAGTATATTTTTTATTGCTACGTGGCAAACAAGTTACCAGTAGGTTCAGTAGTTGTCAGAAAACAAACAAGACCCAGCATTCATGATATGCACGCTCTTAAGGCTGTGCAATTGGGCAATTAGTTGAAAGGGGTGTGTTCAAAAAAATAGCAGTGTCTACCTTTGACTGTACAAACTCAAAACTATTTTGTACAAACATTTTTTTTTTTTTTTTCTGGGATTTAGCAATCCTGTGAATCACTAAACTAATATTTAGTTGTATGACCACAGTTTTTTAAAACTGCTTGACATCTGTGTGGCATGGAGTCAACCAACTTGTGGCACCTCTCAGCTGTTATTCCACTCCATGATTCTTTAACAACATTCCACAATTCATTCACATTTCTTGGTTTTGCTTCAGAAACAGCATTTTTGATATCACCCCACAAGTTCTCAATTGGATTAAGGTCTGGAGATTGGGCTGGCCACTCCATAACATTCATTTTGTTGGTTTGGAACCAAGACTTTGCCCGTTTACTAGTGTGTTTTGGGTCATTGTCTTGTTGAAACAACCGTTTCAAGGGCATGTCCTCTTCAGCATAGGGCAACATGACCTCTTCAAGTATTTTAACATATGCAAACTGATCCATGATCCCTGGTATGCGATAAATAGGCCCAACACCATAGTAGGAGAAACATGCCCATAACATGATGCTTGCACCTCCATGCTTCACTGTCTTCACTGTGTACTGTGGCTTGAATTCAGAGTTTGGGGGTCGTCTCACAAACTGCCTGTGGCCCTTGGACCCAAAAAGAACAATTTTACTCTCATCAGTCCACAAAATGTTCCTCCATTTCTCTTTAGGCCAGTTGATGTGTTCTTTGGCAAATTGTAACCTCTTCTGCACATGCCTTTTTTTAACAGAGGGAATTTGCGGGGGATTCTTGAAAATAGATTAGCTTCACACAGACGTCTTCTAACTGTCACAGTACTTACAGGTAACTCCAGACTGTCTTTGATCATCCTGGAGGTGATCATTGGCTGAGCCTTTGCCATTCTGGTTATTCTTCTATCCATTTTGATGGTTGTCTTCCGTTTTCTTCCACGTCTCTCTGGTTTTGCTCTCCATTTTAAGGCATTGGAGATCATTTTAACTGAACAGCCTATCATTTTTTGCTCCTCTTTATAGGTTTTCCCCTCTCTAATCAACTTTTTAATCAAAGTACGCTGTTCTTCTGAACAATGTCTTGAACGACCAATTTTCCTCAGCTTTCAAATGCATGTTCAACAAGTGTTGGCTTCATCCTTAAATAGGGGCCACCTGATTCACACCTGTTTCTTCACAAAATTGATGACCTCAGTGATTGAATGCCACACTGCTATTTTTTTGAACACACCCCTTTCAACTAATTCAACTAATTGCCCAATTGCACAGCCTTAAGAGCGTGCATATCATGAATGCTGGGTCTCATTTGTTTTCTGAGAATCTACTGAACCTACTGGTAACTTGTTTGCCACGTAGCAATAAAAAATATACTAAAAACCTTGATTATTCTGGTTAGTCACATTGTAATGCTATTATTTTGAACAAGACTGTATATCCAAAATTCAGCTTAAATTCCTCAAAAGTTTCCAGGATTTTCCTGAAAATGTTTCTCCCCTTTGCAACCCTAGTGATGACTGATATTTATATCATTTTATGTAAGCAGTGCAGTCTGCTATAATGTTATAAAGATCTAATTGATTTACATTATAAGCTATTTTGGCCATATACATATCAGCATCTGAACCAAACTGCATTCGCATTTTTTGCTAAATTTGGGTCTCTGAATAAAACTTAGGTGAACCAAGAGTATGAGCGCTATATTTTCCTATATCAAACTATATGAACCATAAATAATTGATGAAACATATTCAATAAACTGTTCCATTTAAACGATCAAACTATCTAAAATATTTAATATGTCAGAATTTAGAGGGTTAAACAGTAGATCATTGTTTTACACGAGCATACCTTAAAGGTGTCATGAACTGACTTTTTAATTTGTTACACTTTTGTCTGAGGTCAACTAATGATGTCCGTGTGGTTTTTACATTCAATTATCAACTATCAACTAATAAGTAATAGGCTATTTTCTACACTGGTTTTGAGGCTCTCTCCAAAACGTTGGGTTTTGATGGGCGTGACGCACTGGAGACTTAGAAGTAAATGCCCATGGCTAGGATTGGATAAGGTTTGCATATTTAATGAGCTTCAGTTCCCCTGTCAGATCACATGAGGGAGAGGAAAGAATGAGGGAGAATCGGCAACCGGAATGATTCTCTCGATTACAGGGCTCGTAAACGTCTTTATCAAACAAACACAATAATTTATTTCTCATCGACCCACGATTAATTGGACTATTATTTTTATATTACACACAGCCGCAAGATCGGACGATATAAGTGCGAACCGCACGCAATCAAACACACACGCGCGCCGCCCTTCAAATATCAAGACGAGACTCGAGAGACAACAGATCAAGAACGGAATATAATGAGATTTTGATCGGCCTGCCGGCCTTTGCGAGCCCTGGCCCATACGTGTCTGAGTCCAGCGTGCTAAATGTATGTTCTGTTAGACACGTACACATAAGCAAAACGATCTATAACAATGCAATACTATTACATATAAAAACACGTTTTACTCACATAAGTGTGTTGCACCATTCCTGTCGGATCCAAATCCAGCATCGACCAGAAGTGAATGTCTTTCGCAACGTGAGCTGGAACTTCATTAAAAATAAAGTTCAACCACTCATTCCTAATATTAGGTTCAAAAGGAAGCTTATGCAGCGACTATGTTCTTCCACAACCAGGAATAGCGCAAGATCTTGCTATCTTCCTCAGCATGTTTATTGTTGTTGGCTAGCACGAGCCCTCCATGAGTCGGTGGGCGGGGCGACAGGATTAGACGCGCGGAAGAGGCGGTGTTTCGTCGCTCACTGATGTCAGTATAAAGCACAGGACCGTTTGCTGAGCCTGGTGTCTATAAAAGCTTTTCTTTGACTAACAATGAAGTTTTCAGCTCTGAAACTTTCTTTGATATTCTTATATCACTATGACCTTTTATATATCAAAAGCTCAAGGAAAAGTTGATTTCTCAATTCATCACCCCTTTAAACGGTGTGTCTATTCACACCAAAAGCAAATAGTGTGCCTTGTTGGAAAGTGCTATTCACACTAGCTCTGCTTAACAATGCCTGGCGTTTCCAAACAAGATTTAAAACAAAACACTTGTGATTGAATGTCTTCAGTGGTGTAGTCTGTAAAGCGTTTGGATCATTGTTTTGACCCGATCAACACGGATTCGAATCCGCCTTTGGCAGAGCTCTCTCTTCTCTCTTTTCCCATCACATATCACTTTGGAAAGGCATTTACTTTCAATAAAATATAAGGAAATGTTCTAAAAGTGTAAATAAAGTACCAAACGAAAGGGTTTAATTATAATAAAAGCATTTATTGAGTAGAGTTTGGGGTCGGTGTAGCGAGGGCTTTTATTGTCCCGTTAAGGCGG
Organism: Pseudorasbora parva; assembly: GCF_024679245.1. NCBI lineage: Eukaryota > Metazoa > Chordata > Actinopteri > Cypriniformes > Gobionidae > Pseudorasbora > Pseudorasbora parva. The sequence goes on from NC_090175.1 coordinate 54,559,233, forward strand.
CATCCAGATAATATTTGAAATAAATATAAATATAATCATTTACACTCTATATTATCATTGCATCCTGTTAATGTACAACAATACTGAGGTGTAAATATATTTGCATGTATTTGTCAAAATAAATGACATGTAATTACTATTTACACATATTCCAAAGAACTGCTACTTTTATATGGTGTAAATAGAATATATCAGTATTTTTATTTGGTAAATAGCATCTATCACTAAGAAAATGTGTTATTAGAATCTAAATGTAAGTGTAAATAGAAACTATTTGCTATTAACACTTGGTGTAAATATCATCTATTACAAATAGCCGCTGCCGACATTAAAGCGTGCATGCACTTTTTCCGGATGCTGTAATTATGTCACTATTCAATATGCAATGCATCGCAATCTCATGAATACGTGAGACGAACTAAAGAAAGAGCAGCAGAATAACCACTCAAGTGCTTTTTTTCTTGTGTCGGTATCAGATGTTACATCAACAAAGCATGTCAAGTACTGTCATCATTTCCCACTTTATTATGAACACGCATATCACAGAAAAATAACAATTTAAACTGCGCCAGACTGCGTCCCGGAAATGATCCTGCGTCCCGGAACGCACCCGCTCAAACTGGGCCTGAGATGATTTAATTAGCTGATTCGGACAAAGACGGAAGTGGATTATATTCAACAAATTTAACATGAGCCAAACATCAGCCGAAAAAGCTGTGACTGTGTAATTGATGTAATTGCTTCCTAACTGAACCTTAAAGTGAAGAAGCGCAGCTGCAGCATTCATGACTCTGAAACGCTGAAGACGTGACGTCAAAGTGCTGACAACCGTTGTGTGAGTGTTTATAAAAATGTGTCTTAGAAAACAAGCCGTCGCAAAATGACACAGTTGGTGCTCTTGATGGCAGATAAGCGTCTTTTGACATGTCAGAAAGGAGAAAAACACTGCAGAAATCTCTGACTAAATGCAGGGTTTGTAGACGTGAAAACGAAATAAGGCTTCACTGTGGCATTTCTAAGAAAACGGCAACCGGAGCAGCCCAGCGAACGGACGCCCGCTGTAATGAAACCCGTCTTTATGAGAAGCACGGATCCTGACAGAGATTCTGTTGTAGTGTGCTTGTTTTGGATGAAGACACACATCGGATCCACGCTAGCCTTTAAATCAGACCTGACGGATCTGTAAACAGTCCATGAAAGCAGTGTGTGAAGGCGTTAAAAACCACCGGAATGAAGATTTACATGGTAGAGAAGTTTGAAAGTTGAATTCGGAGAGTTAAAAGGTCTCTGCTAAATTTGACAGCTCAGTTTAAGTGTGCTTTCCCAAATCTAGGTCAGGATTTAATTTTTAAGATAATAACTAGTTTATAAAACTTCATGTCCTTTCCATTGGCAGCTCACAGAAACATAATTCACCAGCAAAATAAAAGGAAACAATAATTACATTACAAGTCCAAGGAGGTTTGGAATAAGGTGTTTGTTTTTGTTTTTGTTGTTTGTTTGTTTTTGCATTGTGACTAATTTGCGTGACTATTAAGGCCTATTCAGCAGCTCAAAACATATGAGAAAGTCTTGCTCTTATTTCATTACTGGTAAGTGTGTTTGTTTGTTTGTTACAGTATTACATTTTTTTCTGATAAATATTTAAGTACATTTTCATGAAAATAATCTCACAACGCAAAACAACAACAACAACAATACAGCTAATCTCAAAATGTACTTTTTTCTTTATTCAAAATTGTATTATTGTTTCTATTTATTTTATTTAGCAAAATATACACTTTTTTATTTATACTTTATTTATAATAAATAAATAAATAAATAAATAAATAACTAAATAACTAACTAAATAAATAAATACATAAATAAATAAATAAATAAATAAATAAATAAATAAATAAATAAATAAATAAATAAATAAATAAATAAATAAAAGTGTATTTATCATTTACAAGAGAGGAAACAAAAGGAAAAGATAAAATATTAAAACAACAACAACAACAACAAAAACAATGTTATTTTATTAACTGTATATAAAACAAATTATAGTATTATGTAACTATAATAAATCCTGTACATAGGAAAATCATTTTGAAAAAAATATATTGATAACTTGCAAAACAACTTTAGGGTCCTTTCACACATGCACGCACGCACACACGCACGGACGCACGCACGCACGCACGCCTACACTGCCCCTGCTCCTACACCTACCCATCACAGGAAACATTCTGCATTTTTATTTTCTCAAAAAAACTCCTTCTGTATGATGATGTTTTCCTCATGGGGACCAAAAAATGTCCCCACAAGGACAAGGATTTTGGATATTGTTTGAACTCACCATAGACGTAATGATTTTTATACTGTACAAACTGTACATTCTCCCCCATTACACTAACCCTACCCCTAAAACTATCAATCATACAAAACTACAAGCATGTTTACATTTTCAAAGAACTAATTTTGTATGATGTATAAGCTGTTTTCCTCACGGGGACCATGAGTGCATTCAGGTTGAAGTCTCCACAGGGATAGAAAGACATGAACACACACATTTACACACTCTAAAAATGCTGGGTTGTTACAACCCATGTTTGGGTTATATGGACAAATCCAAATGTTGTTGTTTTTTTTTAAATTCATTGTTAAACCCAATGCTTGGGGTCTGTCCATATTTCAACCCAAACATGGGTTGAAACAACCCAGCATTTATTTTTATTTTTTATTTTTTTGAGTGCATAAAAGATAATGAAGATCTTTTGGGTACATTTTTGACAAAACAAGCTGGCACATAATTTGATATTACCTTTTACAGAACAGCAGGTCATTGAACTAGATGGTGATATTCAACAGTCCATTTCACAATCGTTCGCTCATAACGTAAAAGCTCTACATCTGTGGGGCATACGGAGGTGTCTGATACAACATCAGATCTCAGCATCTCCAGCCGTCTATTCTCTGAGGATTACATGGGGTGCTGAACGTGGGTTTGCTGTTTATTGTCAGTCTGCATATAAAGGAGTGTGTGGGAGGCTGCTGGATCCCGGCAGGAATAATTAGTCTTTTAAAATGATGGAGCTGTCTTCATCGGCCAAGGACAATTTAGACTTCATCATGAAATAATTACAGAAAGGATCATCAAATACTGTGTATGCTCAGTCACATTCACTCACAGGTACTGCTAAACGGAGCGCAGTATGCACAGAGTTTATGTTTAAATATTACATTTCTCTCATGATGAGCAGCTGTTTACTTTCATCTTCAGTATACAAATGCCGTGCATGCTTTCAAAGGCTTCATGCACACTGTAAAACACGGTTTACTGGGAATCATGGCTCTGTTGGGGAAAATGACTTGAGTGTTGCTGATGCATGCAACTAAAAAGGAATTATACACCGAACCATTGGCCTCTTATATGTAAAAAATCTATTTCTTTTGCGAATTACATTGATAAACATAACTGCAATATACTCCGCGGAACGTGAAAATGCCATATACATTAACAGCTAAACACCCAGAGATTAATGTATTTCAATATGACATCTGATGGCAAACAGACTCAGACCACAGTGAGAGCGCAAACCCTTATGAATGTTAACAGACACTTTTACTGGCGATAAACATTTATAAAAATACATAAATGAAGACAGCTGAGGGGAGTCTGTATCTCGTCTTAATTGTGATGATTATAAAATGATTAAAAAGATACACAAGATACTAATAATTTATTCTCATAAACAACAGGCAATATATACTTTTCAAATACAGAGGCCACCACACATTTGGACACCCTTGGAAAATATAAGCAATGGAATAATGGAAATTAGTCTTTCATTCAAAACATATTCACACACATGCCACTGATGTGCCTTGAAACCAAGCGGCAACCCCCTTCGATCTCTCTTGAAGCCAATCCGGAAGTCATGTAAACTACAATTCTTAATCTGGCCACTCCAAGCTCCAGAAGGAGCAGAATCTCATTGAGCCCCATGTTAAAATTCCCAACTTTACAGCAGCAAAAAAAAAAAAAAAAAAAAAAAAAAACATGTTTACAGCCTGGTACAAATTGTGGTTTTGGTCTATACGGCTAATGTTGACCTTCATGACAGCTGTGAGAAGTTTTTTTTTTTTTATATATATATAACTCATTCGTTTACATTATATGAAGCCTTAAAGTTCTGTATAATTAGGGGCGTGGTTACTTTGAGTAACAGGTGGATAGCCATTTATCAGCCGTCTATAGTCATTGCTTCACCTAAGCTCCGCCCACATTCCACCTCTTTGCCCATTTTCTGTTATCTGGCAGTGAAACACTAGTTTTACTGAGATGTCTTATCCCGTGCGAATTGGCCATTAATATTACAGACGTCCTGAGGTAAAATTACTTTACCCCCACGTCCCCATGTTAATCTAATCCCGTCCGAATAGGGCTTTAGTCAGTACATATATCTGTTAAATTGGGCTCTTGCATCCTATCATAAGATTTAGTTGCAGTTAGTGTCATCAAAAGTATTTAGATATGTATTAGAGGCACTGAAATATCTGAAACGGTTCCAATACTCCTTTTGTGCAGTGTCGATACACCGATACCAGCTGCGCGTTCTCGCTCTCTATTTTCACCAACAGCAAATTGACTTACACCCGCCTCCACTCACTCACTCGTCTCATTCGAATAGTTTGAATAGTGCTTGTATTGCGCATAATTTTAGTAATTACGCTCACACCACTGATATATACAAGTGCCGCTCTCATACAGCTGCCTCTCAAATAGCTTGCGAGTACCAAATTAACTTATTTTCAGCGGAAATGCATGTAAAACGATGTTAAAATGCCAGTCTTGCAAAGTATTCGGGCAAATACAGTCCGTTTTGGAATGCTAGTTGAGAGAAAATGTATGTTGCGTAACAGTATAATGGATCTGCATATAAACTCTTAAAGTGACAGGAGCCTAATAAACATCATATTGTCTGTCATGTTAATCAAAGAACATAAGAGAAAATCATTCGCTGCTTTTGACTTTTTTTAACTTTAATTGTAAGCATTCATCTGTATTTAATTTTTACAATGAAAACTATCGAGTGCTATTTAACATTTTATTCCTTTAATTTCTACAGTATTTCTTACCTGAATACTACTATTTAGACCCATGTGAAAAAAACTTGGAGCTGTTTTTATTTAATTTCTCTCTATATTCTATTGTATTTCTTCTTCTTATTATTATTATTATTGTAAATGTAGTTCATTCTAGCTCGCAAGATGGTGACGGCCAGCTTGTCTCTACTTTAAGCTTCAGGACGGCTTATCGGAATCCTATGGGTGACGTCACGGACACTACATCCATATTTTTTTACAGTCTATGCTTGAAACGCACAGCATTATTCAATGCTTTAATGTGTGGTTCACTGACACTAATGTGAAATCAGATTTCATTTGCCCCAATGGAAAGCATTTTTACACTGTCTGAACTCTTCCCTGTCCACTATGTGCCTTCCACCATGTGTGTGAACAAGTGACTGATTTCAGCCACAGCTTCAGCATCTGTTCAAAATGTAGGGGTGGGGCTTCAGATAATAGAGAGCATGTGATTGGACCGAAAATCTGATGAAAAGCTGAAGTGCAAAGTGATGTCATCAAAATCATTAATCCCTATTGGCAGAAGTGATAAGACTGTTTCCATGTTTTGAGTGAAACTTCTAAATGTGAATTGTGTCCTTGTTTTGGAGTTAGCTTATAGATGACAGAAAGACTAACATATCCATAATAAAAGCCCCTCAATATTGTATTTATTTATTTATTTTTTCATGGGGTTTTTGTCTGATAAGTGATGTAATGTATTCAAGTAATTTATACTTGAATGTGTATAGTCTGTTTTGGTTTTTGGTTCTGTTCTGTTTTTTCTCTGCCTGAAAATAATCAGGGAATTAATGTATGTTGCGTCAAATGAATCATCTCATTAAAATAGACTGATTTGTTAAAATGAATCAAACAGAAAAGCAAAAGTCTTCAAAAACTGTTATGATTTATCTAACATGAGATAGTATTACCAACAATAAGCGCTCGGTGCATAAGCCCTAAAGTCCTTAACACAATTAGTGCTGTTTACCGGCATCTGAAGACGTGCTTTCAGTAAAAGATATTTGGACTTCAGCAGTTACCGACTAATCAGACTCAATTTTCTGAGTTCAGACTTTACTGAGGGCTCGTTGGACCTCGAAAATGAAATTCTCACAGAAGAATATTCACACTGGTCTTAATTGGACAGTTGGTCTCATAAGTCAGTGGAGATTTGAAAGTGTCCCGGGTGGTAAGAGCCACACAGATATTCATGGTTGGCCAGCTGTGGATAAAGTGCTACATTTTAATGATGGGATCGCTGCATCTCTTTCTCTAAAGCTCTTCAGAGCAACGGGAGTTCAATTTGAGCTAATAAGATGTAAATGTATTGGGGAGACTACAGCTGAACCTGCTAAAACATAGCGCATCAGAAAGTCAACACACAAACACAAATATGTTAATACACTTCTCATGCTGCGTTTGAACAAAACAACAGAACATAGCATGTGTAACATGTCGCATGCTTCAATTTTTATTGAGGTTATGGGACATTTGCATTTACAAGGTGAATGCATTTGACCACAGCCATAACAGCAATGAAGATTTACACCTATAAGGCATAACATTATGACCACTGACATGATAAGTGAATAACACTGATTATCTCTTCATCATGGCACCTGTTAGTGGGTGGGATATATTAGGCAGCAAGTGAACAGAACATTTTGTCCTTAAAGTTGATGTGTTAGAAGCAGATAAAATGGGAAAGACGATTAACCATTTAATTGAGTTTGACAAGAGCTAAATTGTGATGGCTAGACGGTCAGAGCATCTCCAAAACTGCAGCTCTTGTGGGCTGTTACCGGTCTGCAGTGGTCAGTATCTATCAAAAGTGCTCCAAGGAAAGAACTGTGGAGAACCGGCCACAGGGTCATGGGCGGCCAAGGCTCATTGATGCACGTGGGGAGTGAAGGCTGGCCCGTGTGGTCCGATCAAACAGACGAGCTACTCGAGCTCAGACTGCTCAAGAAGTTAATTCTGGTTCTGATAGAAAGCTGTCAGAATACACAGAGCATCTCAGTTTGTTGTGTATGAGGCGGCATAGCCGCTGACCAGTCAGGGTGACCATGCTGACCCCGCCGAAAGCACCAACAGTGGCACATGAGCATCAGAACTGGATGTTACTTTGACTCATGCCACCTACCTAAGCATTGTTACAGAACATGTACACCCTTTTTGTGGTGTCTGTGGCTCTTTCAGCAGATAATGCTCCTGCCACAAAGAAAAAAATGTTTAAGGAATGGTTTGAGGAGAACGTCAACGAGTTTGAGTTGTTGACTTGGCCTCCAGATTCCCCAGATCTCAATCCAATCGAGCATCTGTGGGATGTGCTGAACAAACAAGACCAATCCCACCTCACCAACCAGGACTTAAAGGATCTGCTGCTAACATATTGCTGCCAGATATCCCAGCACACCTTCAGGGGTCTAGTGGAGTCCATGCCTCGACGGGTCAGGGCTGTTTTGGCAGCAAAAGGGGGACCAATACAATATCAGGAATATAGGTCGTAATGTTAAGTCCGATCGGAGTATATATTAAAAGTAATTAAAAAATAAAAGTTATTTCTTAACCCTTTTCATTTCAAAATAATGCTTACTTGAATGCTCATTTATCTGCTCATAATATGTCAATACGCTTCTTTTTACATCAAGAGTGTGATTGTCTCACAAGGCACATAAACTGTGACAAACCTCTAAAAACATAACACATGCTTAGTTATAGAGGAGATTGACTTCTCTGAGACAAGCTGGTTTCATCATGCTTCAGGGGGAAAACTGGAAATAACATTTGCTGCTAAATGTCTCTCATTAGCATTTCAGTTCAAACTGCCTGAACCACAAATATGTTGATTAAACCTTTCCTGCAAGAAAACAACCACTTTCCTGGTGAAAAAAGCCACAAACACTTGGAACAAGAACAGCTACACACTAACAGAAAAATGTCCTGGAAGATGGACAGGTTATCACTGGCCAAAAGCAATTACGCAAGCATTCCCAGATCCAAAACCCTTCTGATTTACTATTCAGAAGTACATTTAATGTGTTGCACAACAACCCATATATTGTCTATTCATATCGTATTCTTAGTTATTTTCAACAGTGGAAAATAGATGGTGACGTTCCATTAAATGGCTCGAGGGCGGCCAAAGAGGTGTTTGTGTTAGCTTAACCCGCACGGCCCCGCAATGAGACAAGCCACTGAGAGGGAGGTGAACGCAAACAGCCATTAGAGAGCTGTTTACCAAGACTCAAGCCAATAACACGCCGAGTCCAATGCTCCAATTCAGATGGCAAATATCAATCTCATATATTACACAGACTGAAGACTTCATCAGTTTATGAGGACGCTTATTATGTTCTATTTTCTACGGTCTAGACATTTAACACCTTTCTGTGTCTAGAACAGACTGATCACACTACTTATGTGCCAGGGTGTTTACAAGTATAGTCCAAGGTGCCTCGGAATACACTGTGACACACACACACACACACACACACACACACACACACACACACACACACACACACACACACACACACACACACACAGCATGGCATTACAAATGATTTACAAAAGCTTGTTTCTGACACTGAAAAAAAAAAGGTAATTGGGACTTTTAATCTCACAATTATGATGATTATTATTTTTTTTTTTTTCATGATATAACTGACATTTATGACTTTTTATGTCAAAATTGTGAGTTTATTTCATGCAGTTCTGAGGAAAAAAAGTAATAATTGTGAGTTTTATATAATGCGATTCTAAGAAAAAAGCAATACATGTCAGGTATATGCGATTCTGAGAAAAGAGAAAAATAATGGAAAATTATATAAAAAAAAAAATTTCAGGATTATTAGATGAATATAAATATATAAAATAAAAATATGAAGCTTATTATAATTATGACTTGTTGTCCCACAGAATCGTTTTATATAGCAATACTAAGAAATAATCGAGAGTAAATATCATGCATTTCTGAGAAGAAAAACAAAAAGGTCACAATTATCTTAAAAAATGTATTTTATTTTATATCATCATTCATTTTTCAATCTTTCTATTCATCAAATAATCCAGAAAAATAAAATGCATCAGTTTCCACTAAAATCTAAAGCAGCACAACTGTTTTAAACATTGATCATAATCATAATGTATCTTGAGCATCAGATCCTCATATGAGAATGATTAGTGAAGGATCATGTGACACTGAAGACTGGAGCAATGATGATGAATTCAGCTTTGATCACAGGAATAAATTACACTTTACTATATATTCACATAAAAAAACAGATAGTTTAAATTGTAATATGTCCGATTTTTACTGTTTTTTTTATTATTAAATAAATGTAGCCTTAGTGAGCAGAAGAGGTTCATTTTAAAAACATAACATATGCATATACAAAAAACATCAATGGGTGTGTTTACATGCACACCAGTAAGCTGATAACTCCACAAAATCAGCTTATTGAAATAATCAGTTTTCCCCGTTTACATGCAAACCAGTAAACGGACAACGCAAGTAAACCGTGTTTACATGACTTTATTAATAAAGCGGGTTATTTCCTTGTAGTGACGTCAAAAATAACAATGTCAGCAGGAGATTCATGGCTTATATTATCCCTCATCAGTTCCAGATGCAGCGTTTTGACTTAACCTCTTCTACTTCTGCTGAATGAGATGAGAACACATCTTTACAATTTTCTGGGTCTTAAAAGAGTCTGCGTTTGTCATATGTCCTTATTTCAAAATGCTAGTTTGCTCTGTCTGGGTGCGTTTAAATCTGCTCTAAGTTTGCGTTTGTGTCACCTATCACACATGCACTTCAATTAGCCGGCAGTAAGCAGGTTAATGCGTTTACATGCAGCGCGAAATCAGAGTAAGGTGCAAAAAAACGACCTGTCCTGACCGGTTTATGCTTATGCCGTTTATGACCTTACACCTATAAAAGAAAACGGGTTACCGCGTTTACATGACCATGTTCTTTGTCGGCTTATTAGGCATAATTGGCTTAAGAACGCACCCAATGTTACTAGCAGGCAAACATGATAAATATTGCAACACATTTTGCACAGTTCTATATCAAGGGACCAAAACAAAATCGTATGACTCGCATCTGTGATTTCTATGTGTCTCCACGTGATCTCATGATCTTATCCTGGACAGGTCCTGTCATTCCCTGGCAAAAGATTAAAATGGTTATCACGAAACCTCCGCAGTAATGCGAGCGGTAATCAGAAGCTTCTCCCAACTGTGAGCTGGCCTTCAAGTCCAACTCTCTGTCAAAACACATTCCCTGTGAGCTCCTCTCCACTCTCGAGTCTGAGCGGGTCTTTTCCAGCTCGCGGGAAGAGAGAGGAGGTGGATATAGCCTTCAGCACAGCTTCAGGGGTCGTAGGATTTAAATGACGCCGGGCAAAATCATTTACAAAGTGTATTTTCATAACTGCATATGTATTTGTGTATATGGTTAAAAGAAAACATATGAATCAAGCCCATTCTGCAAACCAATCAGCTTTATATCCTCAGAAATGGTCAAAATAGATAAAAAGACATCTTGTGAAACTAGACAACAAAACATCCCAAAAAATCAAGCAGAAGAAGAAGTGCTTATAAAGGAGCTTTTGCACAAGATTTACAAATGTACAAATGTTCAACTGACAGCACAACCTGAGTGACAAAGCAGAAACGATAGAAACTCTCAGTGAGGGTTTGACTTAAAAAAAAAACACACACAGTTGCACAATCTACAAAATGCCATCTTTCTTAATAACAAACCGCAGGAAGAATCACACCCACTCATAGAGCAGCGGTGAGACGCGTCTATGAAGTGAACACCAGCCGTGTTCGGTTATCTCGGTCCTCGGCTGTTTTTCTGTCAGCCAGGGGTTCAGGATCTGGTTTGTACCTGTCATATCTGTCACCATTTACCATCTGTGACTCAATCACTTGGAAGAGAATGAGGATAGAGATAGTGCTCGCTCAAGTACACCAGCCAAGAGTGAGTGTGTTTCAACATTGGAGGTGAAAGAGATAGAGATTTAAATAGAGCTTTAATGTGCAGAGAGGACGGACAGGACACTCCAGAGACTCAATGAGAGCCCATT